>NC_056732.1:1112694622-1112730870 GCF_019279795.1 Protopterus annectens | reverse complement strand
GGAGGCCACCACTCATGCTTTGCACACACAGTGGAGTAGGGAATGCAGACATATATCTAAAAAGGACTTAAATACACTATCATAAGCCTTAAAGGTGCAGACATACATAGATGTGTGTGGAAGAGGTGATGACTATGACATGGAGCCATCCAGGCCTGTCCCACCCAGCACTTGCAGCTAAAGGGCCACAACCACATGAGAGTTCAGATATCACTCACTGTAGATACTAGGCACTGGTATCTGTCAGCATTACAGACTATGTTAGGTGCAAGTGCTAGCTGTTAACATGGCTCAGCCAAGAGAAGTAGTCATCTCAGCAGCTGTATACATGTACCTGTGGAATATGACCCTGTGTGTGCCCGCAGATTTGGTGTGTCAACCCTGGATGAATGGGTTCCCCTATAGTCTTACCATGACAAACCTGCTGATGTCATCCACCTAGAAATACACTTTTGGGAGAGTTGTAACCGGTAAATCTTTTAAGGGCGGTGTCCTATAACTGCATATTGCACACATGTGGTGTTATATAAACTAGTTAAGTAGGAGTTCCAATCCCATGCTATGGCAACTGTGTGTGTGTGTGTGTGTGTGTAGTGTGTGATGATGTGTGTGTGTGTGTGTGTGTGTAGTGTGTATTATTAGTAAGAGAGCAATATACTTTTTAGGTAGTCACACCCTACAATTCAATTCGTTTCTACTTTGTACATAGGAGTATGCGATGTCATCCACCTAGAAATACATCTCTGGAAGCTGATGTATCCCAGTAATCTCAGTAGCACATGCCAGTAACTGCATACCTGCTGTAGTGTGATAAAATAGTTAGGTAGGAGATTTAATCCCATACTTCGCAAGTGTGTGTGTGTATCTGGTGGCATGCCTGTGGAGGAATGTTTGTTAACACTAACTGTTTCTACAAGACACTCCCAGATTCGAGGTTGATGTTGTGCATATAGCTATCCAACTCTTCTTCTGCAGCAGAATCTGGCCATAATGGTTGACTACATGCTGGTGTGCATGGACATATCTAGAATATTGCCCTCTTCCAATCTTTAGTGACCCACACACACACATATACATGCTTTCCTGCAGTTATATTATGTAGCACAGTGTGGGTGACAGTTACCAGTGATACTTTTATTATTCAGGGAAACTGCAACACCTCACAATTCCCTTACAATACCAGAGTGAACAGTACCAATTACAGGTTATAATGGTCTTTATTTCTCAGCACAGTATCCATATCTAATGTAACCTGTGGGAGCAATGTTTGTTGGCAAATACCTGACTGTTGCCCCACAAAGTTACAGATTACACATTAGTATGTACTTTGCACATCTCACTCTGTTACTGTACATTCTGGCTTCACAGTTTGACAACATGGGAGTGTAGATAGGATATACTTGAAAATATTACTCTCATAACAGTTTTGGGGTTGCTACAGTGACGAGGTGTGTTCCTATAGATGTTTTACAATCCCTATGTACATTCCCTGTTTGCTGGATAAACATCTGGGATCATCCCACAGACTTACTTCGAAGGGGACAGAAGGGACAGGCAGCAGATATGGGTCTCATATACTGGACATTCTGTGGCCTCATCTGCTACTGATTGTGGTGTATGATTCTCTATGCAGCCTAATTCCACTCCCAGGATTCAGACCATGGCTGTGTTCATGGCAATCTACAACAAGCAGTCCATCACTGAAGTTGTGTCTGCTAGTTATATAGATATTGCTGGCAATACCCCCTATCTGCTTTCTGTCTTATTAATCCCTCTACTTTTGCATTCTGACCTTGTATTATTACAACACTGTTATACATATTTCTTAGACAGTTGGTATGTTGTAAGGACAGTGTCGCGTGACAGTGATGATATAATACCCCTCGTTATTCAGAGCAACTGCGTCAGTCGCACTCTCCATACAATACCAGTTTGAACAGTACCGAGGTACTGGGTATCATTCTTGCATTTCTGGGCACAGATGTTGGTATCTGACAGACCACCGTAGGTTGGGATGTTTATTAGCACTACCTGAATGTCCCACACACGTGTGTACCAGATTCCACATTACTATTATGCACATACATCTCACTCTGTTACTGTACACACTGACTACAGCTTGACAAGTTGGGCAGTGTAAATGGGACATTAATGCGGGTTTCTTAATCATATAAAGGTATTGTGGATTTGCTAGTGTGCCAGCTTTGTTCTCATAGATGTGTGTCAATCAGTTGTATTTCCTGTTTGCTGCCTATATGTCTGGGATCATCCCACTGATTTCCCAGGGGAACAGATTGATAGGCAACAGATATGGGCCGCTTTAACAGACATTCTGGACATATCTGTACAGTTGTGGGGTATGATTCTGTATGCAGATGACTACAACCATCATGTGGGATTCAAGCCATTGCTGTGTGTGCTAAAAATGACAGTTTACATATCAGTTGCATGCTATTTGGTTTGTATCGAGGTTTGCATTTTCCCTGTTTTACTGTCTATGTCTCTAAGTTGTGCTAGCGTGGCCTCTCTGGAGATTACAGCAGTCATATACAGGCATTCTTACACATTCAATTTATGGTGCCGCGGTGTGGGTAACAGTGCTTAATACAACAGTACTATTACATGATTGCAAATCTACATTACCATATGATACCAGAATATACACATGCAGTCCAGCAGTTAGACCTGTTTTGTCAGTGGCTATTGGCGCACTTTTATTGATGCATACAAACGATATGAGACTCTTCCTGCCATATTCTCTAGTGTATGCAGTACTTGCCTTGAACAATACAGGTTTTATACAGGCAATTAATTTACTACTACTTTTATTTTTTTCTATGACAGTAAATGCGTGGAGTATTACTGGGACCTGCCTCACATCACAACCTCACAGCGACTGATGTGGGCCTCCTGATTCAAGGCCCCCACTCCATTGCAGCTGTGGGGGACATAAGAGGAATATTTAGCCAAACCTATCCATGATATACCTGAGCTAGCAATTATTACACACATAAAGGGGTGATACTTACACATTACTGGAACACCCCCTGCCACTTGAGCCTCTTGGAGCCACTCCTCCAAAAGTTCCCCCTTATGCTGCTTCAGGTTGGCATAGTGGTGCCTGACCTACTCACCAGTTTAGGGTATGCCAGTGGCACTGGTAAGGTCATGGGTGAGATGGTCCTAGGCTTCTGCCTTATATTGGGAGCCCTGGTACTGGCCCTGCAGCAGTCTCTGATCATGGTCTTTGACAAGGAGTCCTGTCATGACCTTGGACTCCTGGATGCACCAGCACCATGCCCGAATGCGCACACCTTCTCGCCTTACTGCCATTGTGCTTGCAAGTGTAAGCTACAACCAGTTATGAGATGTTTTCCTGCTTGGGTTTAAGTAGGGCCAATTTCCTGCACTTGTCTGTGAATGGCCGGTTTTGAAAAAGCTAAGCTATGGGCAAACCTGCTTACCTAAGGTTGGCATTGTTTAAAGGGGTATACCACTGGGCACAATGAGCTAGCTGGCCTACAAATTGCTTACACCTCCTAAGCTGGCCTGTGAAATGCTTAGCGTTGCTTACATTAGACTTTACATTACAATTCCTTTTTGGCATTCAGTTATTATTCATTACACCTTATATGTGTGCCCGGCATCCATGATTCATGCGTACGTACACTGTATGAGTTCCTTATGTTTTATTGGGGGCTTCAACACTCTATTACAATTACACCTGAACTCTGACCTTACTGCTGTACTCCAGTTCACATATTTATGTTATGTAGTGGGTTAAATCAAATATGTCTGTATACTGATTCTTTTCACAGGTTCAGTTTAGTTTAACTATGGTGTAGACTTGCTTGCTGATACCTCATTCTTTTGTACTTCTGTGATGGCTTGGTGGTTCCACTGGTGACGTCATGGGCGAGATGGTCCCAGGCCTCCGCCTTACATTGGGAGCCCAGGTACTGGCCCTGCAGCAGTCTCTGATCATGGTCTTTGACAAGGAGTCCTGCCATGACTTTGGACTCCTGGATGCACCAGCGCTGCGCCAGAAAGGGCACGCCTTCTCCCCTTACTGTTATTGTGCTTGTAAGGGGAAGCTACAACCAGTTAAGGGATGTGTCCCCACCTCTTAGGTTTAAGTAGGGCCTATTTCCTGCACTTTTCCATGATTGGCCAGTTTTGAAAAGGCTAGGCTATAGGCAAACCTGCTTACCAAGGGTTGTTTAAAGGGGTATAACACTGGGCACATTGAGTTAGCTGGCATAAACATTGCTTATACCTTCTAAGCTGGCCTGTGTAATACTTAATGTTACTTACAGTAGACTTTACATTATAATTCCTTTTTGGCATTGAGTTATTATTCATTACACCTTATATGTATATCTGGTATCCATGATTCATGTGTACATACACTGTATGGGGTCCTTGTGTTTTATAGGGGACTTCAACACTCTATTACAATTGCACCTGACTTCTGGGCTTACTGCTTTACTCGAGTTCACATATTTATGTTATGTAGTGGGTTAAGGCACATATGTCTGCATAACAATTATTTTCACAGGTTCAGTTTGGTTTTACTAGGATGAAGACTTGTTTGCTGATGCCTCATTCTTCTGTACTTTTCTGCTGGCTTGGTGGTTAACCACTGTGACTGTGGTGTACAGGGTCTTGGGTTCAAGACTTGCATGGCTGTATATTTTGTGGATGGGCAGAACAAGGGCTATTAGATACAGAGTGATTAAGGCACTTTTGAGCATTTGTAAGCAGGTTTGTGCGGGTTGGTGAGGTTAACAATGCTAACCTCCGGTTACATATGCTTACAGAGAGTTACCTTCAGAATTGCTTAACCTGTGTGTGCATTTCTTACCCCCACGCAAATAGGCTTAAGCTCGCTTACTAGTGCTTAAATATGCTTACCACTGCTTATTGGTGCTTAAACCTGCTTACAAGTGCTTTATTCATTATGACACTGACACCACACATGTGCATTTACTGTAGTACTCCAGTTCATAAATATATGTTATTTAGTGGGTTATGCAACAAAAATATTAGTCATAACGTGTCTTGCCATGGAAAATGGAATGTGCTGCAGTGGGACTCGAATCAGGAATGCCTGTTCGTAAGGCAAATGCTCTGCCCATTACACTATTGCTATGCTGCTTCATTTGCATATATCTTCCTTGTTATCCTCTTCAGCCATTTAAACTGCATTAACCATAGCTAAGTGATGGGCACACCCGCACACCTACTGTTAGCTTTAATCAATTTAAAAAAAAAATGGGTTTGTTCATTTTATTTCTGTATACTTTGCTGCTGTACATAAGGGGACTGTTGGTGGGGATATGCAGACAGCTATGAGCAGTCTCACTCATTTCTTACCCCTTTCTGCTGTTCTTCATTGTGGGGGCATGTATATTCTGAGAGCTCTGCTCTCAGACATGCCCACTGCACTGTTACATGCTCTATGTAAGATTAGGAGCTTAGGCAGCGCGCCTCATTACTATGCATGGCACACTGCCATCCTGCTCCTAAATGGCCACCTCCGTGCAGGTCTAAGCTAGTCTTGCACAGAGGAATAGTAAATCCGTAGGAATGTCTATTACATATGCCAGTTTATTAATTCATAAATACTTGTTTTTTCCTGGTTGTAAAGAATCCTTTGACCTGTACATGCTTTTGCATGTGTTGCAGTATTTAGATATTGTCATTATGAAATCAGGTGTCATATCCCACTGTTTTGTCTTTTGACATAAGCTCATGCACAGGTAGTCTGTCCTTAGAAGGTCAGAGTCAGATAGCATTATATTGCATGATCCTATAGAACCATATTAGCTTTTCACCCCTAACATACATATCAGCCCCTACTACACCTACACACCTTTAAATACATGGGCAAGATGGGCAACATCCTGCAAGTGTGGCACCACAAGTTTGCACACAGTAGGTCCCCTATAAAGTTGCACATAATGGTCAGCACACTTACCATGGCCAGTCTACCTTTGCCTCTAGTGGGGAGGCCTACCATGGGAGGAGAAGGTCACAGTCTTGGACCCACAGCACTACCCCCTCCACACTACCATCCATTGTTGAGGGCACTAAGTGGTGTAAGTGCTGTGGACAGTGTCTTTGACCTTTCTAGGATAGAGTTCCACCCTCGACAGTGATGATCATAGTCAGTGCATACATTTCTTGCAAATGCCTCAGACCAGTCTTTCATACACCAACATTGTTCTGCATCATCTGCTGTCGCTGTATCCTAGGACACGTGCACACATGTACACACGTACACACACACACACACACACGCACACACGCACACACACGCACACACGCACACACGCACACACGCTCACACAAACACACACACACACGCATACACACACACACACACACACACACACACACACACACACACACACACACACACACACACACACACACACACACACACACACACACACATCCGGCCTATCACCACTCTTTGGCAAACAGCTTAGCAACAATGTGATGGACTATTTTACTAATTTATGATGTACTAATATGTTACAGTAGAGCATTTTTCCAGTGATTTGTCATTCCCTGACTCTTCCTTAGAACTTTGCTGCCATTAATTTAGTTTTGAGGCTGTGAGCAGTTTGTTTTACTGGATGTGATGCTCACACCCACAAATAGCCACAATAACTATGAATTGACATAGGTTACTATTACCCTGAGAATTGTATTCCCCACTGTCTGGTTTTCACTATGTTACTTTAAAATGTGACACCAGATATCCTTTACTTTGTTTCCTATGAATCTGAGATCATATTCACATCTGCTAAGTAAATGTTTCTCTCTTTTTTTGTCATCACATATGCATACAAATAATGTTGTTTATGTAACAATGGTATTTTATGATGTGTGCACATGCATTTCTAAGCTTGTTGTATATCTTAACCAATATCAGTAGCCAAAAATGAACTAAAAAAGAGAGAGCCCTGGATGACCATTGTTCTAGAAACTTTCCTGTAAGATGCATTGTACTCAGCCACCACTGCATGTTGTAAACTGCAGACTAACTGCATCACTTTTTGGCTTCTGATAAAGAAATAATTTAATTCAGTTCATACTGCAGATACTTAAAGTGATGAGGTGAAATCTGTGTACCTTTCACAGTCCTGGTACGTATTTAGAAAATATGTTATTTTGTAGAGGTGTAGCTCCTTTTATTTGCTTACCATATATTAGGAAGCAATCCAGACATTTGCAATTAGGCACCTGGTCCAAGGCTGTTCAAAACTGCAAAGCTTCATGGTTAATCTGGAGTTTTGTACCTTATTCTCAAGTATGTTCTAACCTACACTGAAGGGCAGAAAAAGGTAGCTACAGAGCCTGTAAAACAAAAAGGTATCAGCAGGAGAATGAATAGCTTTTTCTGCAATTCCTTATATTCATTTGGTTGTGAAGTGTTATTTACTTTACGTTAGGCAGTAATATGTTGGATATGTGGAACAACTGTTATGAATCTTGCTGACTGTTCTGTATCTTACCTAATTATATAGAACTTGTGATGTCCCTGACAGTGACATTTCAGAATAAAGGGTCTGATACCTATTGGCATGTAGATGCTAAACATTGTTGCATTACACTGTTAATAATTGTGTCTGAAACAGAAATTAAGCAAATCATATACTGGCCTGCACAAAACCACTTTCAAAGATTGCTATATATGTCCAGTAAAGAAAATGGAAATCTTATTTGCTTCTTCAATTTTCCTCTTATTATCTGTAGCAATTAAGTTTTTAAATAAGAAATACAATGAAATATTATCCCATAAAACTAATTTAGCTATGGAAAAAATGAAATTAAATTCTTATGCTACCTCTCCTAAGCATCTTCATAACCTATCTATGAAAGTTAAGATACAATCAAAAATTAATAACATTGATAGTATCTTTCATGAAGAGAAAAGGAAAAAAGTCTCAGACATAGGGGACATTCTGGAGGCTTTTAATTATCATAATGCAGAGCATCATAAAGATAAAATAAGTACAAATGAATGTGAGAAGTTAGAGAATATAGTTCCCAACATAACAAGAACTCCTGAGGAACTTACGTTTCTCAAAAGGAAATTATAGATGGGATTAAAGGAAATAAGTCTAATAAAGCACCTGGAATAGATGGCTTAATTATCGAAATGTATAGATTGTTCCCTTCTTCTATAATCTATCTTCTGCATAAAACCTTTCTTGAAGTTCAAAGATTAGCAAATATTCCTCCTTCTTGGACATATTCTCTAATTTCCCCGATATTAAAAGAGAATAAGGACCCTAATCATTGCAACTCATATAGGCCAATTTCTTTGCTGAATAATGGTTATAAACTATTTATGACAATTATGGTCAATACCAAACTGGTTTCATACATAGCAGGCATGCACAAGATAAAATTAAAAGAGTATTAACTCTGGTAGATTACCTCAATAGAGGAAACCATGAAGCATTGATAATAGGTCTAGATATTCAAAAGGTTTTTGACTCCTTAAATTGGGGTTATTTATTTAAAGTCTTACAGTTATTTGATTTTCCCCCTTTTTTATAACAATGATAAAGAAAATCTATGAAAATAATCTAGTATATGTCAAATTAGGTCCCTTTACTTCCAAAACAGTCCAAATCACTAGAGGTACTAGATGAGGATGTCACATGTCCCCTATCTTATTTGCTCTGGCCATACAAATAGGTATAAATATATATGACCAATATATTTCTAAAATAATGGTGTTTGCTGATGATGTCTTACTCACCTTGCACATCTCTAAGGAAGTGTTAGGTGAAGTGGATATAGTAACAACAAATTTCCAAAAAATCTCAGGACTCTCCTTCAACAAATCTAAATCCAAATATATTTTATTAAATAAAAAAGAACATACAGGTTCAAGTTAATCATATTATTGGAAACCAAGTTTCAACTCTAGACTATTTAGAAATAGTCCTAGGCAAGAATATAGAGGAAACCTTACAGCTTAACTATGCTAAAGCCATAGACTTAATCAAGACATTAATAAGCAAATTGAATAATTTGTTTATAACATTTAATGATAGGTTACAACTGATAAAAAATGGTTTTGTTACTGTTAGAAAAATGTGTATTTGAATATATGTGAAATGCTAGTTTAAAATCAAAGTTAGTATGTAATGCATTTTATTCTATTAATCATATAAAAGAAAGGATAAATTCATGTATAAATGCAAGTAGTTTTGAAACTGCAGTGTGGCTTGTAGCAAATTGACCTCCAACCCTGGCAGTTGCTAACTTAGCAAGTTTTGATGTTTATGCTTTTCACAAGTGATTATCTGCTGGGTCAGGAAATTAAATATGTGAAATAATGAAATCTTCTGCTCTTTCCTGCTGGGATGATTTGGCCTTGTATATGTGTTACTAAGATAGCATGCAGCTGGTGGGAAAGTGTTACAGTGAACAAAGATGTGTATTAGAAGATTGAATCTGCTATTGTATTCGAACTGATGTGAAACCTTGAAGAAGTAACTTTACAGAAAGACATTATGTCTGACCAGGTGGATAGCAAGGCCGTATTGTTACCAGAGGAAAACTTTTTTAAAATATACAGCATCAGCAGGTTTTATGAATAGAGGACTGTAAGCTAAAGTGATGTAGATGCCCTGTGACATACCACATCAGTAAGGTGGGCACAACTTGAATGTAAAGACTATAAAATTGTGTGCTTCCTGTTTCATGTTAGACAAAATTCTGTACTTGTACGTTTTTTGCCTCCTGGTGTACATTAGTAAACTTTTGAACCTGAACCTCCTGTGTATTGAATTCTTGATTTTATTTAACAGTTTGTTCCTTCTATACGGAAATCTCTCGGACAGCTGCAGATCATAGTCTACCGGTGGTCGAATACTGCACAGGAGAATTTACTGAAACGGTTCTTCTTGGGTGAAAAGACCTCCGACTGAATTGTCGTTTAAAGAGGTTGGCCACTTTCTGATCTGTGGCCGAAGAGCGGATCCTGGATGGCTCAATACTGGAGACTCAGGTAGGAAGACTTTTGCCTTTTTTCTGTTTTAGATCAGGGACTAGGTTACAATATATTGTTGTCAAGATTTGTTATGCAGATCAGGGACAAACGGAAGTACTGTATAGTTGGTCATAGATCAGGGTAACAGAATAAGGTAGGCAGTTATTCTAGATAAACTGTGAAAAGGAACTGAACTTTTGATATCACGTGATAAGAAGGGTTACGTAACATTTTCTTTTACCATGGGAAATCAGTGCACTAAAACATCGCAAGATCCGTCCCTAACCGAAGATGCAAAATACATGCAATCACAACGTTCCGATAACGTTAGGTATTATACGAAATGGGTTAACAAATATGAATTTGATGGTAAACTAGATAAAACTTCACTAGTTAAACTCCTTAAGCAACTTAAAAACGATGTGGGAGGTCAGGCAAAAAAGCAACGGCAATTAGGTATTCCTCAGGCACACAGGTGGATTGAGGAAGCAAATCGTAGAGAACAGAAGATTAAAAATTCGAAAACATTATTTTTAGACAAAGAGGATAATAACTTAGTAATAGCAACAGCTCCTCCTCCTCCCTTGCCCCCTCCTTTACCCTTTTCAGGATATGAAGCGAGTGGACAGGCTGGTCCGCCTCCGCATTATCCTGAAGTCTC
This sequence comes from Protopterus annectens, assembly GCF_019279795.1. Lineage (NCBI taxonomy): Eukaryota > Metazoa > Chordata > Ceratodontiformes > Protopteridae > Protopterus > Protopterus annectens. The sequence goes on along the minus strand of NC_056732.1, from coordinate 1,112,720,188 downwards.
AGCAAGACCACAACCGTTTGTTAGAGATCCTATTGAAACTAGGTCCCGGACACGTAAAATACATAGGGACGCAGAATCATATCAAATAGAAAGAAACCTACAGGATGAGAGTGAGGAAGAAATATGCCCACTTATAGAGGAACCAAATCCTCAGGCACTCTTGGTATATAGACCATGGACACCGGAGGATATCCGGAAAGCTACTGAGGGAATCCCCCATCCGAAAGTTAATTTTACGAAATTTTTAGAAGATTACAAGGCATGAGGTTGAGTTACCACTTGAATGGGGAAGAAGTAGAAAAAGTAGTAAGACAAATTATAGGTCCAGATTGGCACATGATTTGTGGCACCTGGAATCCTCGTAATGCAGAGCTCAAACCACTCCCACATAGTGACGCAGAGTTAGACAACAGAGTGAAAGGTCTTACAGACCGAATCTCTGAGAAATGGAAACCTAGAGCAGACTGGACTTGCATTAATCAATGCATACAACAGGAAAATGAGACAATAGATGGGTACTATGCTAGATTATTGGAATGTTTTAATAATCATAGCGGTATGACGGTTCCTGAAAACCAAACAAATGATTCCCCGTATGAACAACAATTAAAAAATGCATTTCTAAAAGGTTGCATTGCACCTATTAGTAGCTTCATTACGAAGCATATGATAGACCATCGAACAGGTAGGCTACAAGCCGTGCTTGAATACGCTAGACATGCTGAAAGACATTTTAATAGTAAAAAGAAAAAGAAGGCGCAAGTCTTCACTGCTGAAGACAGAGCTGAAGTATTTGTGTTACAGTCAGGTAAAAAGGGCAAGAAGAATGCCCAGGGAAATAAACAGTCTGACAAATGATCAGAAGATTTTGAAGAGAGGAAAAAGAGAGGTGAATGCTTTAAGTGCGGGAAGAAGGGACATCTAGTGAGGGATTGTAAGCAGAACAAAAAGGTAATTACAGAAGATAAGGGAGATGAGGACTGACTATATGATAGTGAAGATACATCATGCGAAAGTCAGAAATCATCAGGAAAAGTTAATAAACAGAAAACAAATGTAAATGTGATAGAAGGAATAGAGGAAGTGCAAGTAGATATGGAGGATGAAGAAAGTGAAATTTTGGATTTAGCATTATTGAGCCTAGAGCTCTACTTAGCAGATACGAAACCGGAATTTACACTTCTGGTGGAGGGAAGAGAAGTCAAATTCCTGTGTGACTCAGGAGTGTCACGGACCCTGATACACCCCTCCAAGTTACCCGAACATTCCGAATCACCTGATTATATACTGGTAAAAGCTGCAAACGGACAACTATACAGGGAACCACTCTCCCATGATATAGCAATAAGTGACCCTGTTTCAGGTATGACCCAAAAAAATAAGATTGTTGTTTCTGCAAAGTTTCCAGTGAACCTATTGGGCAGGGACCTTATGCAGATATTTGGCATAGCAGTAGTTCCAACTGTACAAGGTATGGAGGCGCAGAGACAAATGGATACCTTTGTAGTGCGATCAGAGGGTGAAACTTTTTACTGGTACAGCCAGGACCTAGTCACGACTGGTCCAGGGGCAGTGACCGAGGAACTGATGAATGTAGCCATCAGTAAAACCCCCTCCCTCGACATGGATCAACAGCATTTGTTACACTGTACTCTATACTACTGTACTACACCAGGACCTGATGGAGAGTATGAGCAGGAATTGTTTAGAAATCGTGCAACTAGATTGGTTTTACGTACTTTGTACTGGGATACTGAGGGGAACAGTGTAGTTAGCTGTTCATTACCTCAAGAATTCTTTGCATTATATAGATCAAATCGATTACCACATGTCAGCTTGACAAAGAATAAAAATGTAAAATGGGCAGACTTAGGAGAAAAGGTGACAAGATGGGAGAAACAGACTGACTTAGAACTGCCAGAACAAGGGATACAGAAACAAAAACTGAATTGGTTGACACAGACACATCCAGCTGTTCATTTGCAATCTAGCGAGGACAGCTGATTAGCATTTTTATTAGAAGAAGAAGAAAAAGCCTTATGTGAAATTCCAACGACTCTTTGGTCAACAGGAAAGTCAGATATAGGACTTATTCGAACAGCAGGACCAGTAATAATTACACCAAAATCAGCATTTAGACCACAGAAAAGACAATATCCTTTGAGAAAAGATGCAGAAATAGGAATCAAGCCTATAATAGCAGCATTACTCAAAGAAGGAGTACTGGTGGAATCTCCTGATTCACCATGTAATACACCCCTATTTCCTGTTAAAAAGGCAAACAGGGAATGGTGGATGGTTCAAGATTTACAAGCTGTAAATAATGCAGTAATACCCAGAGCACCCACGGTGCCAGACCCACATACTTTGTTGAACGATTTAAAACGGCAACAAAAATATTTCTCTGTGGTAGATATCAGTAATGCTTTCTTTTTGATACCTATACATCCTGATAGTCAATATTGGTTTGCATTTACATTTCAGGGTAAAAGGTATACCTATACTTGACTACCACAGGGATATTGTGAGAGCCCAACAATATTTGCACAAGAAATGGCTAGCAACCTGGCAGGATTTACCCCACCAGGAGGTAGTCAGATTCTACTTTACGTAGATGACATCTTGCTAGCAGCCCCCATCCAGCAGCAATGCAGGGAGGATACTGTAGTGTTATTGAAGTTTTTAGTGGCACAAGGGCAGAAAACAAACAAAAGTAAGTTACAACTGTGGAAAAAACAAGTTAGATACCTAGGATATGTGATATCCAATGAAGGTAGAATATTAGACGAGGAAAGAAAAACAGCAATTTTGCAAGCACCCAAACCAGCAACCAAGAAGGAAATGATGTCCTTCTTGGGTACAACTAATTTCTGTCGGAGCTGGATACCGAATTATGCTTTGGAATCTGCTCCACTGACTGACTTGATATATAAGACACCAATGGCAGCACAAGATATTTTACAATGGACACCTGAAGCAGAAATGGCTTTCTGCAGGTTGAAGCAGTTGATAGCTTCTTCATTAGTTTTAGGACTCCCAAATTATCACAAACGGTTCTTTCAAACCATAGATTGCAAGCAAGGATATATGACGTCAGTGCTGACGCAACAACATGGAGATAAGCAACGCCCGATAGCCTATTATTCATTGCAGTTAGACCCAGTGGCGCGATCTTTGCCTCACTGTGTACAGGCAGTAGTTCATAGGTTCATAGGTTTATACTAGGCTATCTGCCCTAAGGCATTTATAAGCCTAGCCCAAATTTTTGTGGCTTACATGAAAAAATGTACCTTATATGAAAAAATACTGTGCCCATTAGTTTGTTGTGCCTCTGTCCAGCAGTGACACAGAGATGATTCCCGGGGTAAACCTACGATCTCCTATCCACAGGTCAAGATTTCTCTTGAACAGAGCCAGCGAGGTGCTCTGCCTCACATGGACCGGGATTTTATTCCACAGCATAGGGAGTCTCTGAGTGATAAATCTATCCCTCCAGCATGTCCTATTTATGTCCGTGCTAAGGTTTAAATCGCTTGATCTAGTGGTTTTGGTGGATTTGGATTTTTTGAGGTGGAGCATGTCCATTAATTCCGGGTTGGACATGGCCTTGTATGTCAGGCACATGTCACCTCTGAGCAGACGGTATGCGACTGAATAGAGCTGGAGTTTCTTCAATCTGGCAGCATATGACAGATTTTGGAGTCCCTTTATCCTTTTGGTGAGGAACTTTTGGGGTCTCTCCAATTGCTGCAGATGTCGGGTGAGATACATCCCGAATGGGGCATTGTACTCGATCATTGGTCTGATAAGTGAAGAGTACAGGGGAACAATGACCTCACTAGATCTGGATGTGAATCCCTTCATGATCAGGTGGGCAATGTAGAAGGTCTTTCTAACCACTTTAGCAATGTGAGTGTCAAAACAAAGGCCACTGTCAACCTGGGTCCCCAGGTCCCTGATAACCTCTTCTGTGCTTAGTGGATTGCCACCTGTATGGTAGCTTGGGGTTACCTTGTTTTTCCTGAAGGGTATGACTATACATTTTTGGTGTTTAACTTCAGGCCTTGGCTCTGGCACCAGCTATCTGTTTCCATGAGTCCCTTCTGAAGGATATCCGTGTCCGATGCACTTTCCACTATGGTGCCCAGTTTGCAGTCGTCTGCAACCTTTGTCAGCCAAAGTCCTCCCATGTTGGCCTGTACTTCTGAGAAGTAGATGCCGAACAATAGGGGCCAAGGACCGAGCCCTGTGGGACACCACTTGTGACCGGCTTGGAGTCTGACATAGTGCCAGCAACTCTAACCCTGTGGGTTCTGTCCTTAAGCCAGTTTGCAACCCATCTTGTGACATATGGGTTTACATTTAAGCTGGTAAGTTTTTCTACAATACCCGAGTGGGGTATTGTGTTGAAAGCCTTTGCAAGGTCAAGGTAGGCTGTATGGACTGCCTTTCCCTCATCAATGGCCTTGGTGACTGTTTCAAAGAAGTCGACCAAGTTCAAAAAGCATGATCTTCCCTTGACGAAGCCAAACTGGGTCGGGTCCAATGTCTGCAAGCCCCCTATATCTTTGTTTATGAGCTCCATTATGATCCTCTCCATAGCTTTGCAGACTAGACTTGTTAAGCTTATGGGGCGGTAATTACCAGGGTCTGTAGAGGCACCGCCTTTGTGGAGTGGGACCACAGTTGCCGTACGCCACTCCTTGGGCACGTATCCTGTGGTAAGGCTGAGATTAAACAGCTGCCTTATGTGCGGGTTTAATTCCTCATTTAGCTCGTGTAGCACACAGCCGGGGACACCATCCAGTCCCATTGATGCTGTGTTTTTAGCTTTAGAGAGAGCAGCTTTCACCTGCGCATTTGAGATGTCTGGGAGGCTACACTCCAGTGGGATAGTTATCTCTCCTTTGGGGGGGAGAGGGGGGTGAAGTTTGCACTGAACCTGTCTGCCAGTATGTTGGCAATGTATGTGGGTTCAGTGATTTTTGTATCATTATGGACTAATTCTGAGCATATCTGGGAGTTTCCACCCATGTTCCTAACATAGCTGAAAAAGGCCTTATGATTGTCCTTTGAATCCATGGCAATTTTTCTCTCAAAATTGGCCTTAGTTGATTTTATGAGTGCTCGTATTTCTTTACTAATAATGATCAGGGTGACTTCCTTTATGGATTTTGTTCTATCATGTAATAGCTTTCTCCTCTTATTGTAAAGTTTGTTAATGGCTGGGGCCCACCAGACTGGACGTTTGCCCTTTGTGGAAAGAGTCTTGGTTTTATTTGGGATTGCCTGATCCATGCAGTCCTGGAGGTGTTCATAGAAGTCATTTGTAAGGGCTTCCGAAGCTTGGGTTGTGGTTTCCACTGGCTCAGGGGCCTTAAAGGATACCACACCAGTCTTGAGTAGTGTGAAGTTTGCTTTAGAGAAGTTCTTCACTGTGGTCTTTTTTGTTTGGGGTGGGGCGGGATGTGGATTTCCAGTGAGATTAGTTTATGATCAGAGCTCACCAATGAGGGATATACTTCCTGTGTGGAGCATTTTGTCCCCATGTTTGTGATAATGAGATCTAGTATATTTTCTCCTCTCATGGGAACAGTGACTAGCTGTTCCATGGCATTTGAATTTATGAACTCCAGGAACCGTTGGGCTAGAAAGTTAGGGCTTGAGTAATGTTCCCAGTCTATATTCGGGTAGTTGAAGTCACCCAATATGATGGTGTTTGAGATACATTTATACCCTCCAGTGTCTTCAGGAAGGCTGTGTGGGGTTCCTGAGTTTGAGAGGGTGGCCTGTAGCATGCTACAATTTGTAGAGCAGTTTTGCCTATGGTTAGTTGCACCTGGATGGTTTCCGGCTTCGTGCGTTGCCACCAACCTGGAGGTGTGGGTATCCTTTATGAATATGGATACACCCTCTTTTGTAGTGTGGTCCGGGTTTTGGGGCCAGAACGCATGATATGAGGTAAAACCTAATAGTGCCAGGGTGCTCTCAGGAGCCTTGAACCAGGTTTCAGTTACAGCACAGACATCGATGTTCTCCATACTGAGAAGGGCCTCGAGTGCGTGCATTTTGAGATTTAGACTTCTGGCATTGAGCAGCATTACCCTCAGTTTCTTCCCATTTTTGTTTTCTAAGGTGGTAGGTTTAGAATTTGAGCCTTGCCTAAAAAAGGTACTATGGGGGTGGCAAGAGCCTTAGCCAATATCCGGAATCCCAGGGGTGACAGGTGCAAGCCGTCCCTCGTGAAGCAGCGTGGCTTGTCAAGCATGTCATCCCAGGCAGACAGACACTGGATCCCCTTTGAATGACACCAGACATTAAGCCAATTGTTAAAGCTGATCATCTTGTCTCTATATTGTGGCATCATTCTTGGTGAAGGAAGGATACTGCTCAGGGTCAGGGTCATACCTGCCTGAGCTACATAATCAGAGAGCTCCTCTATGTCTCTTTTCATGTAGTCCAGGGAGGTACGTCTCAGGTCGCTCACACCAGCATGGACAATGACTGTGTCATATTTGTACTTGCCGTGGAGTGACCCGAGTGCTTGTGTTATGTGGCGGATTCTAGCGCCCGATAGGCAGCTTACTGTGACCCTCTCCTAGTTCAGCCTGGTGAGTGGGACGTCAGTGTGTCTGACTATGGAGTCACCTATGACAAGTATGTTTGGTGTTGTATTTGGCCTTAAGGGCTGTGACTGCTTTGCACACTGCTTTTGTGGTTCATGTGTTGCTTGTGGGGTGTCTTGAGGTAGCAGTTGTTTGGGTGTCTGCTTTGGAGGCCTCTGCTGTTTAGGTAAATTTTACTCAGAGCCTCCGAGTATGTCTTTGTGTGTTTATGTGTTTGATTCAGTGGTGTGGTAGCATTATGTGAGGCTGGTTTTGTGGTGTGTGTAGTTGCCTTCTCCTCCTGTCTGGTCTTGCCAGTCCTGAGTTGAGAGAGCTCAGCCTCCAGTTTGGCTAAATAGCTGCATCTCTCGCAAGTATTTGTGTTATGTGGGAGGAGGAGAGGGTTGTCTGTGTACATGAGGCAGTTATAACATTGCCTCAAGATTCCCAGATTCACCAGCTGGACCGGAGAGGAGATTGACAACTGACCTTTGGACATGCTAGAATAATACTGGGAATTCCTTAATAATTGAAAACAAGGGCCAGTGGGGAGTGAGGGTGTAGTGCTTTTAATTTTTAGTGCTGACTTATATAATTGCTTTAGTGAGCAAGTGCCAGGTAACTTGAGTGCAAAGTGTTACAAGTAACTAAATGCAAAAACGACAAACAGTAACTTTCTTTCAAGTTGCAACTGCAATGGCATTACAGGCTTCGGCCTCAGTGGTGTTATTCCACCCTCTCATATTGAGAGTGCCTCATGCAGTCGCAATAATTTTACTGCAAGAAAAAGTAGCATATCTCTCTCCTGCTAGACATCTTTCATGTATGACTATACTGCAGAGCCACCCTCATATGACAATTGAATGATGCACGACATTAAATCCATCAACATTACTCCCAACTCCTGCGGATGGCACACCGCACAGCTGCCTGCAGGAAATTGAACAATTAGCCTTGCCTAGACAAGACCTTACAGATATGCCCTTGGATAATGCCGAGGTGACATATTACGTGGATGGCTCATGCAGAAGGGGCCCTACAGGAAAGAATCTAGTGAGGTATGCACTAGTTACAGACACTGAAATTCTAGAAGCCCAATCCTTACCACATAACTTATATGCACAAGCAGCAGAATTGATAGCTTTGACACGGGCATGTACTTTAGCAAAAGACAAATGTGTAAACATATATACTGATAGTCAGTATGCTTTTTCTACAGTACATGTATTTGCGCAACAATGGAAAAATAGAGGAATGATAACATCTAGTGGAAAACCAATTAATCATGCGCAATTTATTTTGGAATTATTAGAATCTATTCAATTACCTGCCAGAGTAGCTATTTGTAAATGTGTAGCTCATACAAAACAACAGGATAAGATTTCGAAAGGCAATGCATGAGCTGATGCAGCTGCAAAGCAAGCAGCCACAGACTCAGAAACTTTACTTTTGAATGAGGAATTACAACCCTCTGAGATTTTAGATTTAGACATGTTAAAGACAATGCAGACGCTTACTACAAAAGCGGAAAAACAGAAATGGGAAAAACAAGGTGAAATTCTTGAAAATGGACTGTACATTTCCAAAGAGAAAAAAACGATATTGCCATCTAATTTATTTAGATATGCAGCTTTGTTGAGCCATGGGCAGTGCCATGTTTTAACAGGGGGATGGTACAGTTAGTAAACCGAATATTCCAAACATATGGATTCAGAAACTATACAAAAAATTTTTGTGCAGCTTGGCATACTTGTAACAAGCATCATACACAAGGGGCATTTAAACTTAAGCAAGGAAGTTTTCCTATACCACCATATCTGTTCCATACTATTTGTATGGATTTCATAGAATTGAATAAGTGTGAAGGGAAGAAATATTGTTTAGTCAACATAGATATGTTTTCTAAATGGGTAGAAGCTTTTCCATCCAAAAATCTGGATGCAGCAACAGTGGTGAAAGCCCTGATAAAAGAAGTAATCCCTAGATTTGGCATTCCGGAAAGGATTTATAGTGACAACGGCACACATTTTGTGAACCAGACAATCCAGCAACTTGGGAGATTTTTTGGTATCTCCTTAAAGAACCATTGCGCCTACCACCCACAGTCAGCAGAACTAGTGGAAAGGTACAATGGTACCCTCAAGAATAAACTTAGGAAGTTAGTTGAAGAAACCCAAAAGAATTGGATACACTGTCTGCCTTTAGCACTGCTGAGTATGAGAACGGTTCCAAATGTGAAGGGTTTGACTCCCTTTGAAATGATTTTTGGGAGAGCATATTATGTGCCTCAGTGAAAAGCTCTCATGCCCACAGAACAAGAGGCTGACAGTTCATTAGCTAGTTATATGAGGAAACTGTTAACAAATAAATCTGTTTTGCAGTTTAACTCTTTTTCAGATAAGGAACAGACCAGACCAGTGGAAGCAGTTTTGGCCCCCGGGACGTGGGTTTGGCTGAAAGTGATGAAAAGGAAGAATTGGGCAAGTCCAAAGTGGGAAGGGCCGTACCAGATACTGTTGGCAATGCCTACTGCAGTCAGAGTGGCTGAGAGGACGTCCTGGGTTCATTTGACACACTGCAAACCGGTAAAGAACTTTCAACTTGATAAAAACTTTGTGACTGATATACAACAGGACCAAGATGTCCAAAAACAAAGCGAATAGAAATTTAGATCAACCCCATAGATGTTGCATAATCATTTTGTTGAGTATACATTTATTGACTGTAATTGTGACAATTTTCCTCTTGTTGTGGTTTATCCTGCACTCAGCCACACAAGTGAAAGTGGGAAGACGTGACTGGCATCCAAATTTTAACACATACCTAGCCATGAAGCGTGTATATGCAGAGACTATGAACATTTCAAATTGCTGGGTTTGTACAGCTATACCAACAGCATATGGAGGACTGATAATGTCCGCTGTCCCTTTGGGGATAAATGAGACTTGGGAAAATTTACTCTTTGATACAGGAACTGTGAGATCACAGGACAAAATAGCTTTATTTTTACCTGTCACACAAAAAGGAATTGTATGTTTTTACAAAAATGATACTCTCCAGGTGGGCTGGAGCAATTGTAATATAATCATATCTTACAGGAGTTATATTAAGAATAGTAATGGCAATATTCTTTGCAATACTAATTATGACTCATATTTGAACTCACTGAAAACAACCATGAATGACATTCGCAAGAATCCTGTTTTGTTTTATTTGTGGAAAAAAAACATATAAATGGTTACCTGAGAATTGGTCCGGCAGTTGTTTTTTGGGTTATCTGGTTCCGGCAATAAGACATACTGCAGAATTACCTTTGGGTAAGATACAAAACGTGAGAGAAGTAGCTCGGAAACCTAGAGGTCCAGTCGAGAAACCTGTAAATCCAGTTGGACGGATCGAAGCTGGCTGGAAAGACCATAATAACGTGAAAGACAAAAGTAAATTGACTCATATGGACTTGAGTGACAGTGTTATATTTTGGGCAGGAATATTCCCAGCATATGGAGCAGTCAAATCGATCTGGGAGCTGAGGAAGTTGTCGAAACTTCTCGAAGTAATGAGTAATGCAACTTTCTCTGCCCTAGAACTGGTGACTGATTAACTGAATGCAATGAGAACTGTTGTGCTACAAAATCGAATGGCTCTTGACTTCACCCTAGCGGCGAGAGGTGGTACGTGCACGCTTATCAAAGAAGAATGCTGTGCATACATACCAGACAATAGGCATGAAATTAACAACCACCTCGAGGTAATTCAGCAAGTATCAGCCATGACTGAACCAGGCCCAAACCCACTGACGGACATTTTCCAGAATCTATTCGGGGGGTGGGGTTCCATCCTAATGAATATTCTGATTGCCATTTGTGTGGGTATACTCCTAATAGGAGCATGTGTTTGTTGTGGAATTCCCTGCATGAAAAGACTAATCAAAATTTTTATTGATGTATCTGTTACTGAAACTTTGTACCAAGACATTGAAATTGAAAAATTGATCTCAGATGAAATTTTTTCTAAAGTATAGATCGAATGACTCACCTAGCTGAAAATCCTTAGTGGAAGAGGTTGGGAGATGAAATGACACTTACATACTTCAAAATAGAATAAAAAGTATTAATAGGAGGGAAAATGTTAGAAAAATGTGTATTTGAATATATGTGAAATGCTAGTTTAAAAACAAAGTTAGTATGTAATGCATTTTATTCTATTAATCATATAACAGAAAGGATAAATTCATGTATAAATGCAAGTAGTTTTGAAACTGCAGTGTGGCTTGTAGCAAATTGACCTCCAACCCTGGCAGTTGCTAGCTTAGCAAGTTTTGATGTTTATGCTTTTCACAAGTGATTATCTGCTGGGTCAGGAAATTAAATATGTGAAATAATGAAATCTTCTGCTCTTTCCTGCTGGGATGATTTAGCCTTGTATATGTGTTACTAAGATAGCATGCAGCTGGTGGGAAAGTGTACAGTGAACAAAGATGTGCATTAGAAGATTGAATCTGCTATTGTATTCGAACTGATGTGAAACCTTGAAGAAGTAACTTCACACAAAGACATTATGTCTGACCAGGTGGATAGCAAGGCCGTATTGTTACCAGAGGAAAACTTTTTTAAAATATACAGCATCAGCAGGTTTTATGAATAGAGGACTGTAAGCTAAAGTGATGTAGATGCCCTGTGACATACCACGTCAGTAAGGTGGGCACAACTTGAATGTAAAGACTATAAAATTGTGTGCTTCCTGTTTCATGTTAACAAAATTTTGTACTTGTACGTTTTTTGCCTCCTGGTGTACACTAGTAAACTTATGAACCTGAACCTCCTGTGTATTGAATTCTTGATTTTATTTAACAGTTACCTAAAATATTATATATAGCACAAGCCCTTATACTTCCAACAGGAAAGAAAATCATTAAAGAAATCACTTTAATGCTAATGAAATTGGTATGGTACCCCAAAATAAATAAGAGTAGCATATTCTCATCATATCAGAAAATGGGAACAAGGGGGGTTAAAATTCACAGAGACTGAAACTTATATAAAGTCATCTATAATTAAAATAGTGATGAACTGGATACATCCTAGATACTCTTCCAATTGGAAACAGTTACACTCCATTATATCAATGAATGAAAATTATTTATCAAAGAATGCTTTGGTAACTGACAAGGATAACAAGATATGGCACTATTTAAGTTTAAATTTACAGTATAGTTCAACAAAATTAACTAAACTATCACTAATAAACAATATTTTTTGATGTGTTTAGAAAATTCATTAACACAAATTTAGATATAAAACTGTGGCATAGATTTTTTAATACCATTTACTATTGCAAGGGATTTCCCTGATAAAGCACAGATATTTTTGGTTTATGGGAAAATAATAACCTATTTTGTTGGTTGCAATGTATGGAAAACCAACAAGCTTTGAACACACAAAGTATATTGTTACCCTATGGCCTATCCCCTAATGGCTGGTTGGTTCTTCAGAGTGTCACAGCATACACTAAAGATCTGTGTAGAATAATATATAATTCATCTTTCAAAACCATACCAAAAATTATAAACTTGATTTTTGGAATTCTATATAATAATATCAGTGTTAAGAATGAATTATCATATCTATATAAGACTTTAATTGTCTATAAGACAGGTCCTAAAGATTCTTGCAGGCAATACCTAACTAAAGGGTTTCAAGTATCATTATTAATGGAAGATAAAACAAACATTTTATTTTCAGTTAAACTAACTTCTTACTCACAATTCTGGAGGATTTTTCATTGGAAATTTCTACACAGATCATTTTTGATACCTGAGAAACTTTTAAAAATGAACCCTTCAAACAGCAAGTTATGTTAGAGATGTTATCTGTCCACTAATGCTGACTGGTCTCATATTTTTTATGACTGTACTAATATTAAACCATATTGGAATGAGATTAACAAATTTCTTCAAGCTATCTATACTGATATACTTGTTTTGACAAAGTCTTTAATTTTATTGAATGTTGTTAATAGTAATAATATGAAGAAAGATGACCAGTATTTGTTGTAGACAATGTTAGCAATAGCCAGAAAATGTATAACTAGAAGATGGAACTCTAATGCAGCACCCACAATGGAGGAATTCCTATCATCACTGAAGAAATGCATACTAATGGAGAAAAGAACTAAAGAGTTAAGAACTTTTCCTAAGCCATTGGTTAATAGTCCATGGAGGAAAGCTTTGAATTTGATTGATACCCTACATATGGAACCAAACTATTCCTAACTATCATAGTTTATATATTTACTTATTATTTAACTACAAATGTTTTTATCTGAATCCTTTTTGTCAGGCTGAATGTAAATAATGTAAAAAGTTATTGAATGTTATGAATGTGTTAAATTATTGTGATATTTCATCAAAATAAAAATCATTTGAGTAAAAAAAAAAAAAAAGAAAATGGAAATGTATATTGGGTTTAAAATTCAACAACAGTAGCAGCCTGTCTAAAATGAACTACAATTTACATGCCTTTACACCACCTCAGTGTCTGTAATCAGCTACAGCATATCTAATGTCAGATTCTGATGTATGCATGCCTGGACCAGGCAATGTAAGCCTATAAGAAAAGAATCTGATAAAATTCTTAAATATTTGCACACTGTAGTTAGGTTTGAAAGTTTTTATCGTCAGTATTGCACACTAAAGAACTATCCCATTCTGCTACTGACTATTTCTCATTTCATCAAACTGTAAGTTGAAAGAATACAGTACAGCTTGATCTATATGTCCATATCTAAAATTGGATTACTTTAACTATATACCCCAGGATTCAGCAAACTCTGCACAGCATGCAGGAATAGTGCAAGAGCTGCTGCAGGCAATAAGGTTGACGTGCAATCCAGGAATGAGCTCCTGGGATGTGCATGAGCGCTCTTGCACTATTCCTGCATGGACACAGCCCCTGTGTGCTAATTACCTCACTTGCTGGTGAAAACCATGAAAATGAGGTGAATTAGTGATCCAGGAAGCAGGCAGGTGTCTGTGCAGGAATAGTGTAGACTGCAGAAATGTATTCAGCAAGTAGCTGAATACATTTCTGCAAACTACAAAACGCAAGCATGACAGCTCATAAAAATGCATGTATTAGAAGTGTTAGGCATGCCAAACTCCAAATATATGGCCATAGGCATGAAACTTAGTTGCAAAATGATAAAAAAATTACTTTTTTTGGCCGATTTTGTCCGTTTAAGCATAGGGCAGTGATGCGCAAATGGGATCGGCCCGAAAATAATAAAAAAAGCTGGAAATAAGCTTTTAAACAAAAATCATAATTTTGCCATAATAGTCAATGGCATGCATAACACAAAAATCCCATGGAATATTGGTTGCTAAGGGGGAAGGCGGAGTGTTGGTTTTGTAACCATGCATTAGCAGTCAATCCTATGCAAATGAGGGCAATGATATTGAATCACAGATTTCCCCTCAGTACTAGCTTGCACCCAACCATGTAGGTGCAGTAATACCATGGTGTAAGCCTAAGAGCTACATGACTTCATAAGGGGGTGTGTCATGCATGCTGTAAGATATTGGAGTTCTGTGGCCAGTGTTTACCCTTAGCTAAGCACAGCTAAGGAAGGGGGTGTGCCTGAAGCTGCCTAGCAGTATTTACATTGCCTAAATGGGTGTGCATGTCACGCACTGAGTTATAAACAAAAAACAAAAACCAAAAAAAAAACAGGAAATAGCAGCTCCGTTCACATCTGGGTGCTGGGTTTGCTCGGCGTGCCTCAGGGTTTAAACAGGAAGGTAATGGGAAGGGAAAACAACAGTAGGAAGGTAATCAAGGATTAATCAAGCTGGCAGGTGAAATGTATGAGAATCAGCCAATTACACAGGTAGCAGCACAGCCCAGCCCAGCACACTACTATAAACTATGCAAACACCTTTTACTATGGTTTTTCCCACAAACTCTACACCTTACCTAACAAAAGGAACAAAATGAAAGGGGCTGCTTTTGCTCTCATAAATCAATGTGTGGAAGAGGCTGAGGGTGGTGAGGATGAGAATGCTGATTACCAACCCACAGTGAGGAGAAAGAGAAGCATGTACAGGCCCAGGGTAACCTAACAGGGGCTACATGAGCTGGAGATAGTGGAGCACTATAGGGTGGACAGGGACCTCCTAAAGCAAATTGCTGACCTGTGCCGGCCACACCTCACACACAAAATTAACAGAGGGTAACCCATCCCAGTGGATACCAAGGTATATGTAGGCTTAAGAATACTGGCCACAGGTACTTCCAAAGGCCAAATGGGGATATTATGGGGATCTCACAGGCATCAGCATCCAGGGTACTCCATCAGTTCCTGGATGCCATGTCAGCACATGCCGGTGAGCACATATATTTCCACAACACCCATGAGGCTTTAACCAGCAATATGCATCTCTTCCACCAAATAGCAGAATACACTAAGGTAGTGGGTGCTATAGGCTGCATGCACATATACATCAAAGCACCACCGGGTGAGTGGAGTATGGTCTACATAAACTGCAAGGGCTTCCCCTCCATCAACTGCCAGATCATGTGCTAAGCCCAGGGCATTATAATGAATGTGTGTGCTGGCAGCCCTGGTAGCTATCATGACTCCAACATCTGGCATATGATGCAGCTTTACCAGAGATTTGCCAGTGGGGACATCCCATATGGCCACCTAGTGTGGGATGCTGGTTAAGCACTGGAGCCATGGCTGATGACACCCATCAGAAATACACACACACACCCAAACAAGAACTCCATAATGAGGCACATGCACAAACCAGAATCAGAATAGGGTGTGTGTTTGGGATGCTCAAGTCACGGTTCTGGTGCCTGGACATATCCGGTGGAGGCTTGTAGTACTCTCCAGCTACATGTACCCAAATTGTCATTGTATGTGCCATGCTACACAATATGATCCTGCAGAAATAGCTGCAGCAGGAACAACATGGAGCAGGGCCACACAGCCCCCCCCACCATTGCCAAGGCCAGCACAGGCACAGACTGACTCGGAGGAGGAACAACCTGAGCCTGCCTCTGTAGGCAGAAGGAGGCATGCCCAGTATACCCAGGCCTTGGCAAAGAGGCAATGCATAGCACATACACTGACATGGTAGGAACCCAGGGAATGACACCTCTCTCGGACTCGCACATACAGTAAAAGGGATGCCAAACATGACACTACCTGTGCTTAACCATGTATAGGGAGTGTACTATGTGCATCTGGCATAGTCAGCCCTCCAGCACCATCATCAATACTGGCATAGCCACAAGCTAAGTCACTCTCCCTATCAATTGCTGAATGGAGTAATATGTTCTGCTACTTGTATCTATGGTATGGATGTGAGCATGCAAGGGAATCGGGTGGCTGAATGGGATGGCAGCAGATAGTAGACACCTATATGGGCAGCATGAAATCCATAACAAATACTGGTGTCAACATAGTAGGCAGTACTAGACAAGGTGACAGATCCCACTGCAGGACATGTGATGGGCCAAATATGTGTCCATAGGACACACACATGCATGTCAGTGAGGCTCAGATACCCAACAACAGTCTCAGCCAACAGGACAGGTGTAGATGACCACAAAGAAAGGTTATGCTAAGGCCTCCGATTGATAGCAATGGAGAACAGACCACCTCCTAATCTACACAGGCAGACTACATCAGGTCAGGCAGATGGATGTTAGTTCTGAAGGGTAAGAAGTCTGAAACTGAAATGTTGGTCAATAAAAACTAAGATCTGTACTACACTGATATGCCTCTAGTCTGCATGATAGGTCAGAATACAGAATGAAATGGAAGCCAGCAGAGTACCTGAAATACCAGTACAGTCATAGCAAATGTTTACAGTTGTCAGGTGTGCCCCCCCCCACAATACTATGTAGAAATGTAGTAACATGTACGTGTGGGTATAATAACAGTGGAGCACAGATTACCTGAGCTGGCCAGATTAGCAGGATTGATTATTGCACGTGTACAATATGCATGGCTCTGTGTGTTAGGTTGTTGTGTGTTGTATATAGTGTGAAAGTGGTCAGCATGTAGGCATGGAGGGTTGTGTCCCAGTGGCCTATGGCCAGTACTGTTGATGACAGGGCCAAGTTCTACCAATTGCAGTGCCAAACACAATGCATCCCAGCAAGACCCAATCCAGCAGTAATCCATACTAATTGTTCAGATGTAATATCTGTCACCATCTGAAAGATGGACATGGCATGAATGTGGGCGCAGACATACACACAGTACACAGATGGAAGTACCCTAGACAGAGAGTGTATAAAATGTTACTGTCAAGTGGACACACCTTTGGAATTGTACATACAGGTTAGCAGCACATTAGTTGTCTGTGTAGTATGGAATACTGATGTAGTCTGGCCAAACTCTGGCAGACCACAAAAGGCACAGTTACGAAGTGCTGAAAAACTGCTGATGTCCCCGCACAAGCCAGCATAAGGGGAATGCCTCACATATACCTGTGAGTCAGCTGCAAGAAGCTTCCATAGCACACATGCACTCAGCTCAACCCACCATCAGCCACAGGTTCATCACAGGTCATATCCTTGCTTTTGGGAATGAGTACAATATGACCCCCACTTCTGTATGGGAATACCCACAGAATGCAGCATATTAAAAAGGTGTCTCATGCAGGTCTGTCCCTAGTTGTAAGCAGCAGCCTGCCAGCATCCACACCAATGAATTAATAAGGACAGAAACTATTGCCATTAACACCTTGCACACCTACCCTGTCACCCCAGGGGAATCCAGTGGCTTGCAGCCTGGGACTGTAGGAGTGACAGAATGCACTGGCCTGCTACAGATGGCTTGCATCACTATCAAATGCCCTACAGTCCTCTGTCAAAGGTCTGTGTCTCACCCATACTGCCAATGTATGTTATCTCATAGAGTCCCAAATAGCGACATAACACAGTCCTCAGAGCACAAATGCAAGGCCATGTCGACAAATCCCAGTAGCATGTCCACCATGTCCTACTGCATGAACTGTGGACCAACCCCTAAATACTGCTGGGATGAAGTGATAACTATAGGGATACTTATCAGATATCACTTGCACAATGTTAGGAAGAGGATAGAATAACGGGGGGGGGCGTAGAAGCATGGACACCATGGAGAGTGTGAAGTCTGAAATTCGATGTGTGCACATACTATCCCTGCCTGTGAACCCAGGAATGGGTTGCTACAAACCTGCTTGTAAACCACAAGGTGAAGGGGAAATGACCAGATATATGACCTCTGCCTCTGGGTAACCTGTATGAATCTAAGAGGTATGGCCACAGCAGAATATGGCCATTCTGTCACGTTGATAGATGTACAAGCATGGGATCCTCAGCCACCACAGTACCAAGGTGCTGGACCATTTACACAGACCCATCAGCAAGTCTCTGCAGCTCCCCCTCCAGAATGGCATGATTGTGCAAGAAAGTGTAGGCTGCAGACCACAATACTGGACACAGCTTCATTCATCTTGTTTTCCCCAGGACATTACTGTGAGCAAATAAGTATATCTTTCAGTAGTTTACGACATAATACATCACTGTGTAAAACAGTGCATATGTCTAAATATCTCTGCTAACACCAAAACCATGTAGCAGAAGCAGCACAGACCCAATTAGTTACAATATTCCACTATCCTTTGCCCATTGTGACTCCATATTGTCAACCTATCTACAGATATCCTGCAGAAACAGGTTGCTAGCTGTAGGTGTAGAACACAAATGCCTGCACCGGAGTACAACCTACCTGGAATGGAGTCACACAGTCAATACAGACGGTCATACTGGGCATGTTCCCATAGTTACAGAAATGAAGCCCATGCCTGGCAACAACAGTGGACTATGCATATCTGTCAGTCGCAGATGTCTGTGCACACACACCACATTGCACGCCAGTCATGCTTTGCACACACATCAGATAGGAATACAAACACATATCAAAGGACAACACACTATAATAGGTCAAACATACACAAACAGAGATGTGGGGAAAGAGAGAGACAGACAGTGACAAAGAGCTTTCCATCATGAGGCGGTCCTACCAACCACACATCCGATTGGCCGATATCACACGATGTACCAATGTCTATCAGTGTAGACATTTGCTTCTGGTAGCCCTCAGCACTATAGTGTCTGTGGTGCTTGTGATAACTGTGTAACATGACAGTACAAGTCATTATTCATCTAGCAATCATATACACAGTCCTTTCAAATGTAAAGTTTTGTGTGAGTGAGTGTTGTGTGTTTCCAGAGGAATGGTTTATGGCCCATTCACACACACTGTACTTTCCATTGCCCTAGTTTAGCTATCCTTCTGATGTCAGTCACCTTGGAATACCCCTATGGACAAAGATCATCCCTATAAGCCCTGTGGTACATGCAATAACTGTGTAATGCTATAGTGTGATGTACTAGTTAGGTAGGAGTTCAAATCCCAGACATGGCAACTTTGAAACAGTTTGTGTGTGTAGGGAGCAATGCTTTTGAGGCCATTCACAATTACTACACCTTTCATTGCCCTACTTTAGCAACCCTGTTGATGTCAGTCACCTTGAAATACCTTCTCAGACAACATTCAGCCCAGTAAGCTCTGTGGTGCATGCAATAACTGTAATGCTATAGTGTGATGTAGTAGTTAGGTAGGAGTTCTAATCCCAGACATGGCAACTGTGAAACTCGGTGTGTTTGTGTGTAGGGATCAATGATTTTGAGGCCATTCATAGACACTACACCTCCCATTCCCTTACTTTAGCAAGCCTGCTGATGTCATTCACCTTGAAATACACCTTTGGATAAGGGCTAGCCCTATAAGCTCCATAGCATGTGTGATAACTGCGTAATGCTTTAGTATGATGTACAAGTTAGGTAGGAGCTCTAATCCCAGGCATGGCAACTGTGAAACTGTGTGTGTGTGTGTGTGTGTGTGTGTGTGTGTGTGTGTGTGTGTGTGTGTGTGTGTGTGTGTGTGTGTGTGTGTGTGTGTGTGTGTGTGGATCAATAGCTCTATGGCGCATGCGATAACTGCATAATGTTATAGTGTCACATACTAGTTAAGTAGAAGTTCTAATCCCAGACATTGAAACTATGTGTGTGTGTGTAGAGAGTAAAGCTTTTGAGGCCATTCACAGTGACTACACCTCCCATTGCCCTACCTTAGCAAGCCTGCTGATGTCAGTCACCTTAAAATACCTCCTTGGACACGATTCAGCCCCATAAGCTCTGTGGCATGTACAATAACTGTGTAATGCTATAATGTGATGTACTAGTTAGGTAGGAGTTCTAATCTCAGACATGGCAACTGTGGAGCTGTTGTAGAGAGTAATGCTTTTGAGGCCATTCACAATCACTGCATCTCCCATTGCCCTTCTTTAGCAAGCCTGCTGATGTCATCTATCTTGAAATATACCTTTGGAGAAGGGCTAGCCCTATAAGCTCTGTGGTGCCTGCCATAAATGTGGAACAATGTCGTAGAAGTAACTACACAGCTATGGGTCTGAATCTCATCTTTGGCAAGTGTTTGTGTGTGTACCTCAAAGAGTTTGTCACTATTTACAGCCAGTTAACATCTAAGAGCCTATATTTAGCAGTCCTGCAGATAACATCCACTTTACAAGTATCTGTTGTGAAGCCTCTACCATGTCAGGTCAGTGGTGCATGTGGTAAATGTGTAACATAATGGTCTGTAAAGGTTGTTAGATAGAGGTTTGAACCTCATCCCTGGCAAATGTAAATGTGTGATTAGGGTAAAATTATTTTTGGGATCTCTCACCCACTACATCACCCAATTCCAGTATTTACAAGGGCTAGTGATGTTCCTCACCTTAGAAGTACCTTGGGACAACATCCATCTAATAAGCTCCATGGTGCGTGCAATAAATTTGGTGCAGAATATTAGCAATACATAGCTAGGTAGGCGTTATAATTTCAGTACTGGCAAGTGTGTGTGTGTGTGTGTGTGTGTGTGTGTGTGTGTGTGTGTGTGTGTGTGTGTGTGTGTGTGTGTGTGTGTGTGTGTGTGTGCATGTCATCAGTATCCAGTATCCACAGGTTGCTGTGATTGTGTAATGACAAGATGCATTGTGGGTGGTTTTGCTAAATTATTATATTGAGGACCTACTATATGTCACAATGTCCACCTTACAAGGACAACAGATGTCAAACAGCAGAGAGGCTGGTGTAGACAATCCATAGCCCTACATGTGACATTATGGATCGATGAACAATATAGGCAACCCTTGTATTACTCAGAGAACACTCTCCACCCATGTCTTATACACAAACACACTTGGCTAGGCAACAACCACTATACTGGTAGTTCCCTGCATATTGCCCACAGATAGTAACCACGGTGTGATTGCAGTGGACTACATGTCTGTTGACCACAACACTGCCACTGACATCAGAATGTACTGTGATATGTAACATCTGCTGACTGAGTGTGTGTTATCCAGCAAGTAAAAGGACATGGCACCCTGTTCCATCCCTACAATAGGCAAATTGCTTACAGTCGTCCTTTGCTATGTTCCCCACTGGATGCCTGCAACAACTATAGAGTCTGCAAACGTAACCCACAAAGGGAATACCATGCCTTATACACATGCCCTGTATGGACAGATGCCACTAACTCCACTGAATACCTGTATCATGCTGCCAGTGTATGTGCAGGCATGACCTCAGTTCAATAGCCAGGTGTCAACACATGAGGTCAGGAATGACACATCAGATGATAACAATCTGTCCACATAACATGCCCCAGAGACCCCAAGTACACTTCCACACATCACAGAACATGCATGTGGGACATGTGCACAACCCAGACACTGTCCATGTTATGGAATATAGATCACATACATGGCAAGCATTGCACAGCACTGGCCACCCACAATAGTTAGCCAGATGAGTGGATGGTAAATACAATACCCACCTGCGTGGGCCAATCCAGGGACTACAACCCTGCACCACACTGGAGACCATTGTAATGTCAACTGATGCCAAGGAATTCCCTTTGCCAAGCCTTGTACAGTCTTCTGGTACAGTCAACTATTACACACCTGTAAAGCAATGAACCCGTGCATGTCAGTACTTGCAAGTGAGTGTGTGTGTGTGTGTGTGTGTGTGTGTGTGTGTGTGTGTGTGTGTGTGTGTGTGTGGAGATTAATGGTTTTGAAGCCATTCACACTCACTACAACTCCCATTGCCCTACTGTAGCATGCTTTCTGATGTCAATCATCTTGAAATAATCCTTTTGCCATATATCAGCCTGATAGACTCTGTGGCAGGTGTGATGACTGCGTAATACTGTAGTGTAGCAAACTAGTTAGGTAGGAGTTCTAATCCTGATCCTGCCAATTGTGATAATGTGTGTGATTCCCTAAGAGAGTGTGGTTGTGTCTTCCTTGACACCTGCTTTTGTGGACAGTCACATGTACTACACATCCCTTATCCCTCCTTTATCACTGTTGCTGATGTCACTCACCTTCAAAGATACCTTTGGACAACTCTCCAACATGTAAGCTCCATTGCGCATGCAATAACTGCAGAACACTGTAATAGCAATACATAATCAGGTAGGGGTTTGAAACTCAGTACTGGGAAGTGTGAATTTGTGGGAGTTAGGGAGACTGTGTAATGACAGGGTCCATTGCAGTATGGGTTTTGCCACATCATCATATTGAGGAGCTACATGTCCCATTGTCAACATTAGAAGGCCAACATTTTCAAACATTGTAGAGATTCTTGTCAACAATCCGCAGCCATATGCAATTACAGCCATGCAAGTACACCAATGTGCAATTACCATGTAACAGTTTGGATTAGTACACAATATAGGCAACCATCATAATGCCCAGATACCACTCTCCACCCATGGATCATACACAAACATGCTTGGCTCTTACTCTCCTACTCCCTTCCTTTCTTACTTTGTCTCTGTCTGTCTCTCTTACTCCCACTCTGGTGGAGGTGAAAAAGTACACCTGCTTTGTTTAGGCAGCAGCTTGAGTTTTGTAAGTGATGCTCATGATCAGCTGATGGCCTGTGCACAAATTGCAGTCCCCCACTAGCTAATTGCATATGGAACAGCTCTGGTATCAGTCCTTTACCCAATTGCATGGAAACACACTCCTATAACTAAGCACTTCACATGGGTGTTGGGCCTTTTCCTTCACTGTGAGCAGGGCTTCATGTGGGTGTTTAACAAACAGCATCACAGAGGGTAGTTGGATATACCTTTTACAACATACATTGTGAAGACAGACCAACAAACAGGAGGGGGATGTTCCAGACATGAGGACCGAATGTAAGTATTGCTCTTTTACATTTGAAGTAATGTTGGTTTAACAGGGTTTGTGTGGATATGGTTGTTCTACATGATTTCATATCTGTCATGACAGTGTTATGTGGTTGATGAAACTCTCACCTGCTATCTGCGGACTGTCAAGTGTTTGCAGTCTTACATGTGCTGTGTTGCTCACACAATTCCTATCTTTAGAAATGCAGTAGCATACTCTGAGGATTGTAGTCAGTACATAGTGACAGCCATGAGAGTTACTGACTTCATATCCCTCAGTAGACATATGTCACAACAAACCCTGTTACACCAGTAAATGTATGGGTTTATCACAGCAACATGTCAATATTGCCCCTGTGTTTGTGCCTCCAGCCACAACTCTGTCAATCTTTGTACATATGCCATGCAGTAAGAGGTGCATATATTCAGTACCTCATTATTTACTGACATCATACCTGATAACAAGCCAGTGACATATCAGACTTCTAGACATTTTATGTATAGTAGGCCTTATATTTGAGGACAAAACCTGGACATTCTGTTTTAGTGTGCACAGTAGTGAGGTATGTGTACTTATGGTGATTGTTGACAGAGTGTGTATTGTGAATATGTACCTTGGCCTGTGTACAGACTGTGGTAGGTGTCATTTTCTTGGTC
This sequence comes from Protopterus annectens, assembly GCF_019279795.1. NCBI lineage: Eukaryota > Metazoa > Chordata > Ceratodontiformes > Protopteridae > Protopterus > Protopterus annectens. The sequence goes on along the minus strand of NC_056732.1, from coordinate 1,112,696,597 downwards.
CTGTTCTATGGGATGTCGCATGCTGCTCCAGTGTATGGTACTCTATCAGCGTACATGTTTGTAGGGCCAGACCGACACATGTCCCATACCCCAGTCAGGCATTGGAATACACTGTGCACTTATTGGTCCAGTATATGTAGGGTTAGTGTGTGAGTGGCACATATAAGGATGGTATTATTCACACAGTCCATATACTGTAATATTAAGTATGCTTACCATATGTGACTGTGTCTGTGTTTAGATTGGTTGTGGGTATGCACTTTCACACAGGTGTCTATTACTCCATGCTGTTACATGCCTGTAAAGCCTGCTATATTTGCAGGTACATGTGTATTCCCCCATAGGAAATGTAGGCCAGTGTTGCGGCAGTCTGCCTGTAGTTTGCACAGTGGTTTGTGACATGCCTAGCAGCTCAGTGTAGTGTGATGTTATGTCCAGATATTTGTCAGATATACTGTTGCCGAGCCACCATAACTGTTGTGCATTTCTGACAAAGCAGTGGGATGCTGTACAGATGTATGTCACTAACTAGTGGGTAGTATGTGGGTTTGTAACCTCTGCTCTTCTGGTTATTATGTGTCAGGACAGACAGGAGTGTGTGAATGCATAATGCATAAACTGTGTGAGCGTATCTATTCCAGTATTTTTGTGATATCCCCATTTACATAGCTGTAAACATCCACTTTGTTAGGCTTGGTGATGCAGATGTTATCATATTAGAGGACATAAGATTCCTGATAAGACAAGAAAGACTGCAAACAAAAAGTTGTGTGGTGGAAATATAATATGGAACTTAAGAAGGGAAAGTTGTTCTGGAATGACTGTGTTGTGTAACAAAAAAAAAAAAACGTTAAAATACCAGATATAATGTTGTTAAGGATGGGAAGGTTAACTGTTGTGGAGAGGACATGTTTATGGAATTATAGCATTGTATGCATCACATGCTTCCTAACAAGCAAAGAGAGAATCTGTTTTGTCAACCATTAGACTACATAGTGGTTAACCTGAAAATTATAATTGCAGGGACTTTAATTGTGATTTAAGAGTAAGATGTAAAAAGAAAGGGAAAGATATAGTGTTAAAATATGATAAATGTATTGTGTGGAACAAAAGTCAGTGGACTTGTAGAAGGGGGCAATTGTATCTGAAATTGATTATTTTATTTTATTGGAAGGCTTGGGGAGGGCACATGGTGATACAGATATGACAGATTTTTCAGACCATTTAGCGGTATGGATGATGGAGATGGAAGAAAGGGCGTATACTTAAATAGGAAAGTGAATAAAAAGAATAAATTATTAATTATGATGTAAAACTGGAAAATGAGAAGTATTGCAGTTCTGGAAGGATTAAATAACCACAAAGGACTTTGATTAAAAACTAGTCTGAGAGGTGGTATGAACTATAAAAGAAGTATAAGAAGTGATTTTTGAACTGGCAGGATGATATATAAAGGAAGAGAAAGTGAAGTATGCGAACATTTACAGAAATGCATCTGAGAATTTAGATAATAATGCAAGAGAATATTATGGTATGGAAAAAGAAATATATAAAAGAAACTGAAAAAATGAAGGCATTACAGTTTAGGCAGAAATGTTATTTACAATGGAGAAGGGAAGAGGTATATGTAGATTTGGGTAAAATAGCAAAGAAATATATTAGTATAATGAGAAAATCAAAAAAATTGAAAGGAGATGTAAAAAGAACACAAGAACGAATTCTGAGTATGTAGTGAAGCATGTGGAAAATATGTGTAAGAGTATGGGCATGAAGAATAAGAGACAATGGATAGTAAAGAAATTTCCAGAATGAGTTCAGGGAGAATTTAAAAAAGAAATCACAATTAATAAATTGGATAAAGTACTGGGTGGTGCAGTGGTGCAATGGTTAGCATTGTCACCTCACAGCAAGAGATTCTCTGGTTCGATTCTTGGGTGGGGTGCCTTCTCTGTGGAGTCTGCATGTGCTCCCTGCA
>NC_056732.1:1112676116-1112694122 GCF_019279795.1 Protopterus annectens | reverse complement strand
ATAGCCCACCTCATCATGAAGGGATTCACATCTAGATCAGGGGAGGACATCGTGCCTCTTTACTCATCCCTCATCAGGCCCATAATTGAGTACAATGCCCCTGTTGGGATGTACCTTACCAGACACCTGCAGCAACTGGAAAGACCCCAAAAGTACCTCACCAAGATGATCAAAGGGCTCAAACAGATGCCATATGCTGACCGGTTAAAAAAACTCCAGCTCTACTCAGTGGCATACCGCCTGTTCAGAGGCGATCTGTGCCTGATGTATAAAGCCATGTCAAACCCAGAATTAATGAGCATGCTGCACCTCAGAATATCCAAATCCCATTGAGCTACACGCTCGAGAGACTTGAACCTCAGCACTGAAATAAATAGAACATGCTGGAGGGACAGATTCATAACCCAGAGGCTCCCTTCACTCTGGAATAAAATCCCAGTCCAGGTTAGGCAGAGTCCCTCATTGACTCTCTTCAAGAGGAATCTTGATGAGTGGATGGGACATTGTAGGTTTACCCCGGGTATCACTTCTGTGTCACTGTTAGACAGAGGCACAGTATACTAACCTCGAAAAAGGGCATAGCAAGATAAATTTACAATGGATGGCGACAGCCAAACACATTCTGGTTAGGTTTATAAATGCCCTAGGGCAGATAGCCTAGTATGAACCTATGAACCTATGAACCTATGTACCTTGTTCCCCATTGGCCCTATGTGCTGTTAATCACCATGGCAATCACAATACTATGGTAGCATGTGCAAAGGTCAGTTGTCAGTCACCTCTATGGTACAGTTGTGGAATATGTGGGTCGTGGCAATGTCACAGCTGCCACATGTACACAGTCAACCCTCTCCCCTACACATGGACGTGCAACACATGTATGAGATGGAACCACATAGCCAAACTGGGGACTAAGCACTCTGAACCCAATACTGGCATAACCTGTCAGGTGGCATGAAATACTACAGTGACTACAATACCAGTCTGATGTAGACCTACACTGACAGCAATACAAGCACGTGAACACACTGGGCCATTCATGGAGCCTAAGAATAGCATCCTGCCTGAGCGGCAGACACCTCTGCAGCTGGCACACAGGCATACGTTATGCCAGAACACATCACGCATAACACATAGCACACAAATCCTGCGTGCCAAACAGTCACAGCCTGTACGGCTAGACAACATACCTGCTACAGTTGTGTTAGGTACCTTTATTGTCCGGTACAGTGAGGTCACGCTCACCAGGCTGGACAAGGTGAAGGTCACAGTGATATGCCCGTGGGGCACTATGGTCCACCACATAACACAAGCATACAGGTCAGTCAGAGGCATGGACACATATGACTCAGTCATTGTCCATGCCACTATGGCTGACCTGTGATGTACCTCCCTGGACTACATGATAGGGAACATGGAAGGGCTCTCTGAGCATGTGGCACAGGCTGGTATGACCCTGACCTTGGTTGGCATCATACCCTCACCAGGAATGCTGACGTATTACTGAATGCTGATGAATTACTGTAGCTACAACACCCTAGCTGAAAGGTTCCTAGCATGTAGTCACTGCATTGCTATGGAACAACTTGTTACCACTCCCACAACAGGTGAAAACATGCAGCACCTGTTCATCAACAACATGTAGACTATATGCCCCAGACCAGATGTGTATCCCTCACTGCTAGGTTGATACCATCTACATATCACACTGTATATACACATACCACATGCAGCACCCGCACAGAAGACCACAGTCATAATGTTATCTAGTTCAAATACCATGTATTCACATGTGGCAGGCATCAGACATGGTAACTATTGAAGGTCACAGGTACATATGTGTATTTGGCACACACATACATCATCTGTGTCCATTGCCATTACTGGTTTAATCGATGTCATGCATTATTGTGAATAACAACCCACACACATGGGCATTCTGTGTGACAAAAACACATGTAGCAAGTCTGGAATCCAATGCCATAACTAACTGTGCTATGACAGTAGTGAGAGATGCAGTAGCAGAGCGTGCTATTTGCATTACTGGGAGATTTGCCCTCTTCCGCTGTACTTGTAGGGTTCTGACATCATCTCTGTGTAGAGATTGGAATATGCAGCAGCTGGTGTGTTGTACTGGTTGGCAAAAGGGTCATTTTTCTCACACATGTAATTGCACACACACTACTTTCACCCTCTCCCACACACACTTACTATTTGCAGGATTCAAATCCCTACCTAATTATGTTATGACACTCAAGACGGATGCATTAGCAGAGTGCGTTATTCGCATTACTGGGAGGTTTTCCTTCTCCTGCTGTAGTTACAGGGTGCTGACATCATCAGTGTTTAGAAAGGGGAATGTGCATCCTGTAGTGTGTTCTCCTAGTTGCCAAAAGGGACATTTCTTTTATACAGACTTGCACACACACTACCCCCCTCCACACATATTGAGCATTTGCAGGATGTAAACCCCTACCTAACTATGTTATGACACTCGAGACGGACGCATTAGCAGAGCGCGCTGTTTGCATTACTGGGAGGTTTCACTTCTCCTGCTGTACTTATAGGGTGCTGACATCATCAGTGTTTAGAAAGGGGAATGTGCATCCTGTAGTGTGTTCTCCTAGTTGCCAAAAGGGACATTTCTTTCATACAGACTTGCACACACACTAACCCCCTCCACACATATTGAGCATTTGCAGGATTCAACCCCCTACCTAATTATGTTATGACACTTGAGATGGACACATTAGCAGAGCGCGCTATTCGCATTACTGGGAGGTTTTCCTTCTCCTGCTGTACTTATAGGGTGCTGACATCATCAGTGTTTAGAAAGGGGAATGTGCATCCTGTAGTGTGTTCTCCTAGTTGCCAAAAGGGACATTTCTTTCATACAGACTTGCACACACACTAACCCCCTCCACACACACTGAGCATTTGCAGGATTCAAACCCCTACCTAACTATGTTATGACACTCGAGACGGATGCATTAGCAGAGCGCACTATTCGCATTAATGGGAGATTTCCCTTCTCCTGCTTTACTTATAGGGTGCTGACATCATCAGTGTTTAGAAAGGGGAATGTGCATCCTGTAGTGTGTTTTCCCAGTTGCCAAAAGGGACATTTCCCTCACACAGACTTGCACACACACCAACCCCACTCACCCACACACTGAGCATTTGCAGGATTCAAACCCCTACCTAACTATATTATGACACTTGAGGGAGACGCATTAGCAGAGCGCACTATCCGAATTACTGGGCATCTGTTCTGCACCTGCAGTATTTATAGGGTGCTGACATCATTATTTCTACAGAGGTATGTACATCTAGTACTACCTGTCAGGTGGGGGATAGCATATATATGCATTTGCAGCCACCTACGTCAGGGTCAGATATGCACATCGCACTGGCAGGTTATGTTTTATACCATGCTTCGTGACCACAGGACCTGTAACACACAACACAACCAGTCCTGACCACCCCTCCCACATCCAGGACACTCACTTTGCTTCCCTGGGAACAATGCCAAGATATGCAGGTGTTCACATACACCATTCCAGTTGTTAACGTCAGGTACAGGCATATTGTGTGTGGGAACTACTCAGGCCTCTACAACATTACCCTACAGCCACTACAATTTGTGAGTCCATGTGCTATGGCAGAACCACTCACCACAGCCACAAGGGGGAATACATATTGCACCTGACCATCTACAACATGGGTGCTCACTGTTCCACACCAGAGGTAGACCATCATTGTTGATATCCGACCATACCCACCTTTGCCTGGCCATCCATATCCCATCCCTACCCCCAGGCAAGGTTGCCACTGCAAACAAACTGTATTTATCAAAAGCAGACTTTACACTTGTGAAGACTGGGGTGGAAGACTTCAAAGGACCCATGCTGGGGGAGTATACAGGCCACTCTGCATAATCCTTGACAATTGCATTCTATGAGCATGTGGAAGGTTTGCATTGATCATGCTATCCCAAATATACCCATGACTGCTCCACAACAGGACACCTGTCAGATGTACACCAGCCATATATGAGCTGTCCAACAGACAGAGTGAGCTAATACATTGCAGAGCAGTAGCCCACAGAGGGAGTACATCTCTGAACAGTACCGGCACGACACTTCAATCCCTCATAATCATCATGACACAGTGTTGACAGTGAAATTGTCCAGACAATGCAGATAAAGCTCCCCTCAGTCTGTTATTGACGCCCACTTACTGTTAGAGGTCCTCAGCAACCCTCTTCCAGCACACACCAACAACATGGCTGTGGCTTAGCAAATTCAAACCCTGGGATCTCCACTGTGTCCCTGCTTGACAGAGGCACAGCACACTAGCCTCACACGGTGCCTTATGTGACCTACTTTACAGTGGCACAGTAGCCTACTGTACTGGGGAGGCAGATGCCAAGCACACTCTGGCTAAGCTGTCATTCCCTAGGGCAAACAGCCTAGTGTTGACCTCTACACCCATATGTTTAATTGTCAGATGCACATTATTTGTTGCTGATAGACTGTTTGCAGGTCTTTATTGCCATAGCATTCCCTGTTTGTATGAACAACTTGTGTATCTGTGGAAGATGTTTGCATATGAGAGGGATCCACTATATCACGTATGTCTCTGTAGTCATTAACTGTGTGCACTGGGCAGATTGCTGTAATGTGGTTGGTTCCTGGAATAACATGTACAAATACCAGATATGTGTGGCCAACTGCTAAACTGAGATTTGGCCTAAGTGTGTGAGCATGCCCAGTTCAGCCTTCCCATGGCATGTTGTCTGACATATGTCTCATTTATCAAAGTGTGCGAGCATGCCCAGTGTGAGCTTTCCATATGTTGAACTCTGCAGCCCACCACATTTGTGGATGAGTGTATACTTCAACAAATATCTCCCATTTATGGTTGTGTGTTGTGTGTGATGTTGTGTAGTTACTGTCCAACTGCTTTGTGTGTGAACACAACAGGGATTATACTGTGCCTGCAGGTTTTGCATGGGATACTTTGCATACAGTTGTCAACATCCTTTCATACTGACCTAACACTGTAGTACCGTATAGTGTACTGGTTCAGTACTTTCACTGTGGTGGACAGTATCCTGGGCTTTAGTCCTATCACTGCTTTACATTTCCATAGTGAGCACAACAGCCTGGTTAGGGGCCAGTTGTGCACATCTGACCATGTTGCATTATGTTCAGATATGAACTACTTAAACCAGGCTTGTCCAACATTGGTAGTGTATTCCACAACATAGGTGTACATTTGCAAACACTAGCGATGTGCCCTAGGCCATTTCTAATGCTAGTCGGAGAGTGTGTTTGTCCTTCGACACACATTGTAAGTAGAGTTTGCCATGGCATATGTCATGGTTAGTATACTGTGCCTCCGTCTACCTTTGACATAACAGTGATACCCAGGGTAAACCTACCATCTCCCATCCGCTCATCAAGATTCCTCTTGAGGAGAATTGATGAGTGGCTCTATGGATAACCTGTACTGGGAGTTTACTCATGAGTGGGGGTGGCTTCTGTGTTATGGATCATGCAGTACAGCTTGTCCTATGTATGTCAGTGCTGGGGTTCAGGTCTCTCATGTGCATAGCTCACTGCCATTCAGATTGTACAAGGTGCAGCATGTTTATTGATTCCAGCTTGGACATGGCTTTATTCATCAGGCATAGCTTGCCTCTGGGTGGGCAGTATGGCAGTGTGTGTAGCTGCATTTTGTTTAATCAGGCAACACATGGCATCTGTTCAAGCTCTTTGATACTCCTGGTGAGGTACTGTTGGGGACTTTACAGTTGATGGAGGTGTCTGCTGAGGTACATCCCACAGGGGCTATTGTAGTCAATTGTAATGCTGATGAAGGATGACTGCAGAGCCACAATGACCTCCCCTTATCTAGATCTAACAACCTTCATGATTAGGTGGGTATATGGTATGTTTCTGTAAACACTACAGCCATATGTTTGTCCAATGCAGGATATCTATCACCTTGTGTCCCCAGGTCTCTCATTACATGTTAAGTATGTAATGGGTTAACACCTATGTGGTAATTGGTGGGCACTTACTGTATATCCATGGGGGTTGACTATACACTTTTCTGCAATTAGCTTGCTGACATGGCTATGGCACCAGTTGTCTGTTTCTATGTGGCCCTTTTGTGGGATGCTTGTGTCAGCTGGAGGGTCAGATATGGTGGGCAGTTTGTAGTTCTCTGCAAACATGTTCAGACACAGTCCTTCCATGTTGGCCTGTACCTATGGGACATATATACTAAACGAGGGAGGTCCCAGGACCAAGCCTTGTGGATGCCAGTTATATCTGGTTTGTAGTCTGACATGGCTGCAGCATGTCTGACCATGTCAGTTCTGTCCTTGGTCTGGTTTGCAACCCCTCTACTGACATAGGGGTTTATATTTAAGCTGGTGAGCATATCTATAATAAACACGTAGGGTATTGTATGGAAGCCTTTGCAAGGTCCAGCTACGCTGTGTGGACCCCATTGCCCTCATCAATGACCTTAATGACTGTTTCAAATGAGTCAAACATGTTTAGGGGCAGGATCTGCACTTAAGAAAGCCACACTGGGTAGGGTCCGGTGTCAGTAGGTCCCCAATATCTTTATGTCTGCGGTACATCCTGATCCTTTCCATAGCTGTGCAGACCAAGCTTCTCAGGATTCTGGGGTGGTAGTTTTCAGTATCCATTCAGGCAACACCTTTGTTGAGAACGACCACTGTTGTTGTACACTGCTCTTTGGGTACATATCCTGTGGTAAGGCTGACATTGAGCAGTAGTGTGATTTGGCATTCCATTCTTCTTGGAGTCCATGTTGGACTCAGCCCAGAACACCATCTCATACCATTGCTGCTGTGTGTTTTGCTTTGTAGATGCTGGCTGTTACCTCAGCATCTGCAATGTCAGGGGGCCAGCAGTCTGCTGGGATAGATATTTTGGATTCTGGGGGGCGGGGTTGCACTGCACCTGTCAGGATGTATGTTGGCAATATGTGTGTGTGTTTGGTATGTTGTTTGTAATATTTGTGTGATTCAGAGCATATCTGTGAACTCCCAACACGGTTCCTACCATCAGTTGAGGAAGCCTTGGGATTATCCTTAGTATCCTGTACAATTTGTATCTTCATAGGTTCATAGGTTCATACTAGGCTATCCACCCTAGGGCATTTGTAAGCCTAGCCAGAGTGTGTGTGGCTTTCGCCACCCCTTGCTATGTGAATATTATGGTCATTTATGATTTGCTTTGCTGTGCCTCTGTCTGGACATGACACATTGAAGACCCCCAGTGTAAATCTACGATCATCCATCAACTTGGCAAGATTCCTGTTGAAGAGTGTCAGTGAGGGGCTCTGCCTAACATGGAGTGGGATTCTGTTCCAGGGTGTGGGGTGCCTTTGGGTTATGTATCTGTCCCTCCCTATTTCATTATGTGTTGAGGTTGACATCTCTCACTCTCACAGCTCCGATGGCTTTGAGTTTTCTGGGGTGGAGCATGTCCATTACTCCTGTGTTGGGCATGGCCTTCTACAACAGGCATGCAATGCCTCTGTGTAGGCAGTATGTGACTGCATTCAGCTGGGGTGTCTACAGCCAGGCAGCATATGACATATATTTGAGACCCTTTATCCTCTTGGTGAGGTACCTTTGAGGTCTTTCTAACTGCTGCAGGTGTCAGGTAAGGTACATCCCAAATGAGGCATTGTACTAGATTATGGGTCTGATAAGAGAACGGTATAGGGGCACAATGACCTCTGTTGACGTAGATGTGAATCCTTTCATGATACGGTGTCCAATATAGACAGTCTTCCTAGCCACATTGGCAATGTGAGTGTCACATAACAGGTTACTGTCCACTTGTGTCCCTAGGTCCCTGATTACTCCTTCCATACATAATGGTTTACCACCTATGTGGTAATTTGTGAGTACCTTGTTTGGTATCTGGTGGGATATGCATACTGTCCAGTGTCTTCAGGACGGCTGGGTGGGGTTCCTGTGTGTGAGAGTGTGGTCTGTAGCATGCTACAGACTGTACAGCAGTCTTGCCTATGGTTAGTTGAACATGGGTGGACTCCAATGCCTTGTGCATTGTCAGTTGCCTGGACGTATGGGTGTCTGTGCTGAATATGGATACTCATCCTCCTTTTATGTTTTGTTCCAGGTTTTGGGGCTATAACGCATGATATGTGGTATAACCTGGTAGTGCTGGTGTGCTGTCAGGAGGCTTGCAGCAGGTTTCTGTCACTGCACAGACATCGATGTTCTCCATACTGGGGAGGGCCTTGGGAGCATGCAAATTGAGGTTTACACATCTGGATTGGTCAGCATTACCCTTATGTTTCTTTCCACTTATGTTTTCTATGGTGGTGGGTTAGTCTTTTCAGCCTTGCCTACGAAAGGCTCTATGGAGGTGGCAAAAGCCTTATCCAATATCCAGACGCCCAGGGGTAACAGGTGCAAGCCATCCCTGGAACAGCTGCGTGGCTTGTCAAGCATGACATCCCAAGCAGACAGACATTGGATCTCCTTGGAATGACACCAGTAATTGTGCCACTTGTTATAACTGATCATTCTGTGTTTGTACTGTGGCATCATTCTTGGTGAGGGTAGGATGGTGCAAATGGTCAGTGTCATACTGGCCTGGACTACATAATCGGAGAGCTCATCTATGTCTCTTTTCATGTAGTCCGGGGAGGTACATCTCAGGTCATTCACACCAGCATGGACTATGACTGCATCATATTTCTACTTGCTTTGGGGTGACCTGCATACTTGTGTTATGTGGCGTATTGTAGCAGCCTACAGGCAGCTTACTGTACCCTTTCCTTTGTTCAGTCTGGTGTGCGGGACAGCAGTGTGTCTCACTATAGAGTCACCTATTACAACTGTATCAGGCATGTTGTTTCACCTTCTGGCCTGTGACTGTTTGGCACACCAGCTTTGTGTACTATGTGTTGCATGTGCTATGTTTGGAGGTTGTTTGATTGGGTGTCTGCTTTAGAGGCCTCTGTTGGTGTGGTGTGTTTGTAATTCAGGCCTCCGGGAATGTTTTTCTGTGTTTATGTCTTTGGTTTGCAGTTGTGATAGGTCTATGTGGGACTGGGTTTGTGGTGTGTGTGGTTACCTTCTCCTCCTGACTAGTTTTGGGAGTACTGAGTTGAGGGAGCTCAGCCTCCAGTTTTGATAAATGGTTGCATCTCTCACATATATTTGTATTTCTTGGGTGGAGTTGAGGGTTGTCTGTGTACTTGGGGCAGGTGTAACATTGCCTCAAGATTCACAGATTCAACTTGTTGTAGCTGGCCTTAGTGGATTGTATGTGTGGACATATTTTATTGCCATACTACTGATCAGTGATTACTTCTTTTTTTATGTTTGCTCTATCATGTAGTAGCTTCCTCATTCTCTTGCATGGTTTGGTAATGGCTGGAGTCCACCATGCCAGATGCCTGCGTGTATGGCATTGTGTCTTGTTTTAATTTAGGATTGCATAATCCAAGCATTCCTGGCGGTGTTCATGGAATGCCTGTATAACAGGTTCTGAGGTGTGGCCCATATTTTGCACCTGCACTGGGCCTTTAATGGATTCCACATCAGTTTGGAGGCATGCAACTTTTGCTTTACACATGTTTTTCACTGTGGTTTTCTGGCAAGGGACTGTGGTCAGGATGTGTATATCCAGTGTGATTACTCTATGGTCTGGTCTTACCAGTGAGCAATACACTTCTCATCTTGCCATCCAGTACCCATGTTGCTGATTATCACATCCAGCATGCTTACCCCTCTTGTGGGAGTGGTACGTTGTTCCTGGGCATTTTGGTTTATGGATTCTATGAACTTTTGTCCTACAGTGTTGGAGCTAGTATAATGCTCCCAGTCTATGTCTGGGTATTTTCAGTCACCCAATATAATGTGGTTTGGAGGACTTGATATATTCATGTATTCCAACATAGGCCAGGTGCAGTTCCTGGTGTTGGGATGGTAGTCTGTAGCAGGCTATAAACTGGGAGGCAGTTTTAGCCACTGTTACTTGACCATGGCTAGTCCATGCTGCTTCTTGTTGTGGTACCAACATGGGGGTATGGTTATCCTTTACAATTATTGTTAGTCACCCTCCTTTTGTAGCTTGTTCCATGTTTTGAGGCTGTACAGCACAGTATGAGGTGTAACCTGGTAGTGTTAGGGTGCTGTTGTGAGCCTTGACCCAGTTTTCTGTTACAGCACAGATATCAACATTCTCCATACTGGGTGAGTTTAGACTACATGCATCTTGCTGTTTAGACCTCTGGCATTGGGTAGCATTACATCTAGGTTCTTATCCCTTCTGATACCTATGGAGGTAGGTTTGTGTTTTGAGCCTTACCTATTCAGGGCATGCTGTGGGTAACAACAGCCTTTTCCAGTATCCATATGGCCTGCACTGATAGGTGCATGTCAGTCCTAGCAGGTGGAGCATCATGTCATGCTTAGCATGTCATCCCAGGCTGGCACACATTGGATCCCCTTTGACTAACTGCAATACTTCAGCCAATTATTGCAATTGATCATCTCATTGTCATATTGTGGCATGATGCTTGGTGAGGGTAGGATGTTAGTCACGGTCCTCAGGTGTGCATATAGTACATGGTGTTACATTACTTAACACATGGCATTCATGCCTCAGGTGGTGCTGCAGGGCTGCCTCTGTCGGATGCACATATTACACTCCCTGTACATGTTTGTGAGCAGGTCATGTCATTTTAGGCATCCCTGTTATTATTTGAGTGAGTCAGAGGGGGTATCATTCCCAGGGTTCCTACTGAGCCAGTGTATGTGCTATGCGTTGCCTCTTTGCCAAGACCAGGGCATACTGGGCATGCCTCCTTCTGCCTACTGGGGCAGGCTCAGGTTGTTCCTCCTCCAAGTCATGCTCTGCCTGTGATGGCCTTGGCAATGGTGGGGGGCTGTTTGGCCCAGCCCTATGCTGGTCCTGCTGCAGCTGTTTTCGCAATATCATATTATGTGGCATAGCACATACCATGACAATTTGGGTACGTGTAGTTGATGTGTACTGCAAGGCTCCACCAGATGTGTCCAGACACCGGAACCGTGACTTGAGCAGCCCAAACACACGCTCTTTTACATTACGTGTTTGTGCATGTGCCTCATTATGGCATTCCTGTTCAGGTGTGTGTGCGTTTCTGATGGGTGTCATCAGCCACGGCTCCAGTGCATAACCTGCATCCCCCACTAGGTGTCCGTGTGGGATGTCCCCATTGGCAAATGTCTGGTACAGCTGCGTCAAATGCCAGATGTGGGAATCATGGTAGCTCCCAGGGCAGCCAGCACACACATTCATTATTATGCCCTGGGCATCACACACGACCTGGCAGTTGATGGAGGGGAAGCCCTTGCAGTTAATGTAGGCCCTACCCTGCTCACCGGCTGGTGCTTTGATGCGTATGTGCATGCAGTCTATTGCACCCACTACCTCAGGGTATTCCGCTATTTGCTGGAAGAGATGCATATTGCTGGCCAGTACCTCACAGGCATTGGGGAAATATACATGATCACCGACATGTGCTGACATGGCATCCTGGTGGCTGATGCCTGTGATATCCCCATCATATCACTAGTTGGTCTTTGGAAGGTACCTGTTGCTAGTATTCTTAGGCCAACACATACCTTGGTTTCCACTGGGATGAGTTCCCCTCTGTTGGTTCTGTGTGTGAGGCGTGGCTAGCACAGCTCAACTATTTGCTGCAGGAGCTCTCTGTCCACTCTATAGCGCTCTATCTCCAGCTCATGTAACCCATGGTAGGTGACCCTGGGCCTGTACACTCTTCTCCGTCTCCTCACTGTGGGTTGTCTGGCACCATCTGCATTGTCACCACCCTCAGCAAGTCACCTATGTCTCATTATGACATCTATGGCAGCCCCTAACATTTCTGCTCTGAGTTCAGCTTTTTCAGTTTTCACTTCTAATAGCTTACTCCTGTCTTGTAGTGTCTCTTGAGAGAAACATCCTGCACTGCTGTTTGCAGAGTTTTAAGTGCTGGGCTGGGCTACTATTTTGCCTGTGTAATTGCCTGCTTCTAATTGTTTTCACCTGCTAGCTCCAGCAGTATTCCCTGCTAGCTTCCTACGAATTCTGTTGCTTCCTTTTTCCTTTCTGTTTCTTCAGGGGGGAGCAGCGTGCATACCAGCAGAAACACGCTCACAGTGGCTTACACGTGTGCACACATGCTTACACGGTTCAGAATCTGCTTATTCAGGTTAAAACTCGCGCACACCAGCGCAAACAGTGTTAAACATCTACCAACAGGCTCCCACATGCTCAGTCTGCCTTACACGCACGCACACTGTCCTGCTCAAGCTTCATGGCGCACACACGTGCGCATGCACACCCAGCAAGAAACTTTGGTGTAGGCAACAGTGTACACCTTCCATTTCTTGACTTTCCCATGCTTATGTTGTGGCACTCCTCTTTCCATGATATGTGTCAGATATCTGTCATGTAACACTGACCTCCAATGAACTGCATTTCTTTCTGCCATTCCCCCCTGTGATGTCACCTATCTCCTACTCTGTTCCTCCCCCTTATGTAACTCTTACACTACTCAGAATGTGCTCATTTGCTATGTGACAGTGGAATTCAGTATCCTAACACTCATTTGCATCAGATTGCCTACTAATGCTTAGTTACATGTCTTAGACTCAGCTTCCCCCCTTAGCAACCGCTAAACGGTGGCCATGTTGTTTTTGGTCTGCTGGTCCCTGCATTGTAAATCCATGTATTGCATAAAGCCCATAACCTTCATTTTTATGTTTTATATAGAGCAGCCCATTTGCGCGGGGCTGCGCTGCGTTTAAACACCGGCGATCGCCGAAAAAAAATATTTATTTCTCATATTTGCATTGGGGTACCTTGCCAATGGCCACATATTTGGCCATTGGCATGCTGCCTGACACATATGCACCCTTTATTTGGAGCTGACATGGCTCCATTGTGTTTTTTGCGGAAACGTACTCAGTTGTCAACTGAGTACATTTCTGCAGCTAAAACGGCTCTTACACGGGCTGCTTTGGGCTTCCTGGATCGCTAATCTACCTCATTTGCATGCTATTCGGCTGCAAGTGAGGTGATTAGCATATCCACGCCCACTCCGTATAAGAGACGTTTTAGCTGGTCTCTTACACGGACTTTAGGGCTGTTCCTGGATCGCGAAGGCTGCATGGAGTCTTACACTACTCTTAGACTCCGTGCAAGCCTTTGTGAATCCTGCCCATTGTTTTACAAGTTTTTCATGCCATCTTAAAGACACTTTTATTTGTATGAACTTTATATAGCCATTGTCTAGTTGATCTTGTCTCTCTGGGCCTCAAATGAAAATGATTTGTTATAACTCAGTTAGATTATTTCATATATAGATTTATAGGTTCATAGATTAATACTAGGCTAACTGCCCATGTGAGACATTTTAAGCCTAGCCAATTATGCCTTGTGAGACTCAAACCCTGTACCTTGTGTTTGCAATGCAAACACCTTAACCATTAGGCTACCCTCCCAGCAGGGATACTTTAATTAATGTGTGTGTGTGTGTGTGTGTGTGTGTGTGTGTGTGTGTGTGTGTGTGTGTGTGTGTGTGTGTGTGTGTGTGTGTGTGTGTGTGTGTGTGTGTGTGTGTGTGTGTGAGTGTGTGTGTGTGTGTGTGTGTGTGTGTGTGTTGTCCCCCATTATTGATTTTGGCACTAAGAGGTTGAGAAGTTTGCTAACAGACCAACAAGATCTCTGTACACCAGTACTTCCCCTACTCACACCAGTCAGGCATTCAGGTGGTGCTAAAGGGTGAAACAGAAGACTTTAAAAACTGATAATGTCAAAATAATCAGAGATTGAATGAATTGAAAAAGCAAGCAAAAAGGCTTGATCCCACGTTTTTTTCTGCAAAAGTAGCAGTAGGGCATAAATTGCATGGGCTGCTACTGACTGAGCATGCTCCAGGACACTGCTTTCATTTAGATGCAATCACAGATATCCTCAATGTCTTTCTTCAAGTTCCTGAGCAGCTGAATAGGAAAATCGTTTATGCTGGCCGGAACTAATGTATGTCTCTTACATGATTTCACAGTAAAGACCTATAAGAAGACAAGAGTATTTTCTCATGTAAGGCAACAACCAGAATGAAAATAACACATACAAACTGGCAACCCAACAAACTGGAAAAAAAATGAAAGAAAAACTACCACCAGTAAAGTCAGGAGCTTTAATTGACAACAAATGGTTCACAGTAAGCACTTTTATCTAAAATAGCATTTTTCAGACTGAGAGAAAACTCAAATACCACAGTAATTTGAAACATATTTCATGACTTGCTCTAATAAATCAGTCATGTGGTTTCTATATGCATGATGTGTCGTTTTCAGCTAGTTACTTGGGAATCTCAGCAAGAAGAATCAGTGACAGGACAGTTCATCTCCTTGTTTTACTAAAAGCTCTATGTGAATAGCAGCACCTGACAAATGTGTGACAGTTCAATCCCAAATGGTCACCCCAAATGCCCAGAGCTTACAAGCAAGGGTAATATCAAATTAAGTAAAGTTCCATAATATTTGCATTGCAAAGCTGTTCTGAAACAATTATTTCCTCCCGATGTTCCAACAGGAAATAGATTTTCTCCTTCAGACGAGAGTACATTGAATGGACTTTACATGTTTCAGGTCAGGTTGCATAACAGGACTCACAATGTAAATATATTCCTCAGGAAAATTAGGAAATATACATCCCTTACAAGGCGGCATCCGGAAAGAGCATCAAAGAAATCAGCTACTTGCAAAGCCACAGAATACTATTTAACATTGGTCTGTGTTATTGATTTACTTTTACAGACAAAGGTTTGCTTTGTAAGTGATTCCAGATTTTATTTTATCTATGTTATCTCTTTTCCTTATGAGGACAAAGTCTTCTTGAGTTTGATGCTAATGCTAACCACTCCTATATGTGATCTCGTGACTGTCTGTGTTGGTGAACCATGTGTTGGCCACTATTAAACCATTTGCCAAAAGTCTAGAATGGCCTATCCTTCAGCATTCCTGTTACCCCTTCAATGTAGACCCAGGCACTTCTAATATCCTGTTCTGTCTTTCCCAGTATGGACATTCAGGTCTCCTGCTGGCAACACCACTTTTTTCCTGCTTTAGTTTAGAGGTCATACAACTACTGCATGAATATCCTCTTTTTCCTTGCTATTACAGCACTGTTGCGGGGCATAAGCTGAGATTTAAAACGTTACTCTGGAGTTGGGTTACTGTGAGTCTGTCACTGAGTCTGATAACATGCTTCACTTTCTTTGGAAGACGTTTTCTTTCACCTCATTGCCCACACTATTTCTAGTCTGTCCTCCCCTGAGTATTAGAATCAAGATTCCAAGTTAAGTAAATTTGCAGCATTACTTTTCCACCTTGTCTCCTAGATACACTGGATATCCAGTCTCCTAGATACACAGGATATCCAGTTTCCAAGATACACTGGCTATCCAATCTCCTCACCATCATGCCGTGCACTTCATACTGAGTACCATTAGTCAACCTATAAACATTACATGAAGATACTTAGGTTATTTTTAACAGGTTGATCGGTTTTGCATCCAGCTTTAACTCAAAAGCGCTATCCCAATTACTTCAGGCTGGGCAACTGTATTCTAGATGTCCATCTACTTCCTGACACAGGGCTGCTGTGCTTTATAAGGGCACACATTCTAGCCAGCAGGAAAGCATAGACCCTTGTCACTGTTAGCATTAGTCTTAGGTGGTCAGAGTAGGCTGGGTCCTCAACTCATTTAGCACCAGCAAATATTCTTGCCCCTTTGTGATGACATTGGTCAGTATGACCAATGTACCTGAAGTCAGTTTCTACATTGCCAAGTGGCCAGCCCTGACATGACATGCTATCTGTGGTCTATGCTATTTTATCAAGAGGATAGGGCACACATTAGCTGATTACTAAAGAGGTTTACTCTGTTACCACACCTTTTAAATTCAACTAGGAGGCCTTTTTTACACCCAGTGTTTTTTGTGAAGTGTCTCCCACACACATATTAGATGAACATGCAAACCTCATACAGAGAGTGAACAGAGGTCAGGATCAAACCCACCGGACCTTGTGCCTGTAAGGAGAAGACCTTAGCCTATGGCACTATGTCAGAGTGTGTGTGTGTGTGGGGGGGTGAGTGTGTGTGTGTGTGTGTGTGTGTGTGTGTGTGTGTGTGTGTGTGTGTGTGTGTGTGTGTGTGCGTGCGTGTGTGTGTGTGTGTGTGTGTGTGTGTGTGTGTGTGTGTGTGTGGGTGTGCGTGTGTATGTGTGTGTTCTTGTGTTTACAAATTAGAGTTGGTTATTACATATTATAAAACTGGTGACATTCAATGGTCATAGTTTAAACTCCTCACTTAACAGACATTTAGTTCACTGTTTCTTCAAGAAAATAAAAACAGGCATTTTCATTTTATAGCTGATGCAAGTCAACCTGAAGCATAGACATTGACTAGGTAATATGTGCACTGGCACAGTTTTTTTTAATTAGTTAAGCACAGATGACAAAAAGTGTCATGTTGCTTGTTAATTTGAAGACTGGAAGGAAGTGGACACTGAAGGTAGATAGGTTGTAAAGAAATGTAGCACCCTAGCAGGTTCTTTAATAATAGGGTATTACAACAGGTGAAATATAATAGGGAGAGTATATGGCCCTAATAATGATGATGCACCACATTTCGTTTTAATCCCTTTTTGAATGATTCAGAAATTCAGCTTAGGAGATGATCAAATATTAATGGAGGTGGACTGAAATGTCACAGGTGACTCATTGCTAGAATGTTTACACGTTAAGTCCAAAAAAAATATTTAAAATCTTAAAAACAGCTATTGCACAGTTAAGGAAAGACATGGGTAAACAAATGTATGGAGAGTCCCAGGTTTACTTGCACCACCATACCTTTAAAAAGTAGCAGTTGACTGAATAGCTGGCTTGGACACTATTAATTATACAAGTGGATAACCTGTAAGTTTACTTGTGATCCTTACTGAACCATGATGCTGCCATGCTTTGAATTGAAACTCCCTGGCCAGATTCAATAATACCTGCACTAAGTGTAAACTAAGTGTACACGATAGGCATTCAAGAACATCCCTAACAAATTTTTTGTGCTTTCTAGTCACTCAGAAAGATTACTCTTAGTGTACATTTAGTCCACCTTTATGAATCCCTGCTAATATTTAAAGCTGCAAGAACATCAGTAGGAAAACTAAAATTAGGAGGAAGAAGGTGTGAGTTATGCCTGTGATGTCTGTTCACTCAGAACTGTGTACACTTAGTGTACACTTAGGTTCATAGGTGTTTACTAGGCTAACAACCACAAGGGCCTTTTTAAGCGTAGCCATGCATCCCAAATCTCTGACAAGTTTTGATACCCTTGATAAATGTAAGCATGGGCTTAGGAGATGAATAATTTACAGGTTACCTGATTGCATTAGAGACATAGGTGCCAAACCACGGATGAATTTCGGGATTCCCATCTAATTGTCCAAGTTGCACTTGAATTGGATTAGGGAGGAACTCTGCTTCACATGGATGAGCAGCCTGTTACATAAACAGGGTAGTCTCTGAGAAACATACCTATCTCTCCAGCAGGTTTTATTTATATCACAGGCAAGGTTTAAATCTTTAGAACGGGTAATTCTGGTACTGTTTGTTTTGTGGATATGCAGGAGGTCCATCAGAATGGGGTCTGACAATGTCCTGTATGCCAGGCATAGATCTCCCCTCAAAAGCCTGTAGGAGACAGAATACAGGGATAGGGCCTTGAGGCAGTCAGCATAGAACATATTACTTATGTCCAGTATTCTTTTACTTGATGAACGTCTGTAGACATTCCAGTTGTTCGATATGCCTGGTTAGGTAAATACCAAAGGAGGCATTGTACTCAATGATAGGTCTGATG